>NW_024802937.1:3801960-3948813 GCF_019175285.1 Sceloporus undulatus
GCAAGAAACAACAGGCCTCTGCCTGCCAAGAAGAAGAGCCCTCCCCCGACCTCCATCTTGAGGGGAGAGAAGCAGGCAAGAAACAACAGGCCTCTGCCTGCCAAGAAGAAGAGCCCTCCCCCCGACCTCCATCTTGAGGGGAGAGAAGCAGAGTTTGTTTGTTTTTTGTTACTTGCTTTGTTGTATATGCATATATATGCTGTAAACCGCTTTGATCATAGGAAAAGCGGTATACAAATAAAACATATTATTATTATTATTATTATTATTATTATTATTATTATTATTATTATTATTATATCTGCTTTCAGTAGTTAGTAACATTTGAACAAGATACCTAAAGGTTTCTTAATTATTTTTAACCTTAAAATTTAATAGGGTAATTAAAACATCCATGTATCAAAGTGAGCATGTTCAGTCATATCTGGATAAATAGATGGTTGGAAAGCACCGTAGACACAGGAAAGCATCAACAGTAATTGGCTCTGGAGGTAGCATCGTTTCATAAATCAAGTTTGAAGCATCTGGAATAGCACTTGGCTGCCTCCATTTGCTCAGACTTTCTCTAGCTGATAGACTTTCAGTAATTCCAAAGTGGCAGCTGTCTACTGTGTGAACTGGTTGCTTTACTGTGTCAGCATTTAGACTGAGCCAGCTGTCCAGGTCTAATGAGGCAGTAAGCTGACTGAATATAGAAACATGGCAACTGTCTGCTGACTTAGATAGAAAAGGCAAGGGCAAAAGCAGTTGAGGGTTAGTAAAACAACTGACGTGCAAGATTTTGACTTTCTCCTGGCAAATAACTGGCAAGTATAGCATAAAGGGGTGTTTCACTGGGGCTAGAGATGTGAAGGTCCAGAAAAATAAAACAGAAAAATTCAGAAACAATACAGTTTTTTTCTATTCTTTCTGAAACCTCCCCGCCCCCAAATTGGAAAAATTGAAAAGGGGGGGGGGGGATTAAAGATGGATTTGGTAATATTATTGGTAATATCTTCTCTTAGAATGATGAATAAAATGTTTAAGGCAAGGTGTTCGTATATTTATTTCCCCATAATTATTTCTGAAAACTATAATATAGCAAGATTTTAATATGACAATGTACAGAATCTGATCGTTATAACTGTTAGTCTTGGTATCTTTTTATTTCTGCTTTTAATGGCACTGAATGCCTTATGTCTGCTTGACACTCTGGAAGATCAGAGGAGACAAAATTATCTATCTTACTAATGTTGAGGGTTTGTTTATTTGTTTGCCTGTTCTTAATTAAACCAAACAGATTCCTTGAAGTACTGGACCTTGTAGCTATTATTAAAAATATTAAAATGGAATTCAGTTTGTAACTTTTGACTGAACTGTACATTTAATATACCAAACAAGGTAATTTTATGCCAAACAGAGTTGTATAATTATTATGTGCATAACTATTACGTTGTATGTTCCTAAAATAATAAAATGATTTTTGGGATGTAAGGATACCAGTAACACATTTTTGTCAATTTTTCTGAAAACCTCTGTTTTCATGAAAAAACATTTTCCCCCGTGGCTTCAAACTTTCTGAATATTTTACATATCTGGCTGTGCAGCATAGTTTTAGTTTGTAATCAAAGCTTGAAAAAAATCACTTTTATGAATGGCAATTCCAAGAATCCCTTAGACCTGAAATCTAATTCTTCTCGATGGCAGTGTGATGTGCACATGGCGGCATTGGCGTGGCCTAGTACATGCACTGCCACTGAAGAGAATAGGGTGGGACCATCCACAGATCCTCAGATCTGTGGATGGCAAGCCTGTGGATAGAAAGGGTCAACTGTACTTGGTACATGATTTGGTAGTTCTGTAGTTTATTCTGATGGATCTTTTGCCATAATTACTTCTGAGCAATAGGTGAACTCCAGCAATGGCAGACATCAGAAAAGAAGATTCTTGCATCTCTAACCTTTGGATGACTTCTATTTCAAATATTTCTAGTACAGTGCACCCGTGTCATACGTGGGTGCACTTTATGCGGCTTTCAGCATATGCTGAAAGCCGCATGGGGAGAAGGGGCAGCGCATACCATAGGGAACAATGGGGTGTATGCCCATGGCACACACCCGCCACCATGCCACCACACCTCCACATCCACGAGCCCCATTCATTTAAATGGGGCTTGAGCATAAGCGGAATTTGCTTTACACGGGGCAGTCCGGAACATATGGGGAAAATCTAGATTGAATATATTTTCTGGGTGTAGACAGATTTTTAAAATCCTACAGATTAAATTAGTGTTAGACCTATTTGAATATCTTGTTTTACCTTTAAAAAGCGTGCCCCCCCAATGAGTGTTTACTGCAAATATAGCAGGGTGATACCACCTAGACTGCCCTGGCTCAATGCTATGGAATTCTGGGATTTTTAGTTTGGTGAGCTACTTAGAATTCTCTAGTGCATGTTTCTCTGGCAGAGATTTTTTCCCCAAACTACAGATTTCAGGGTTTCATATAATGAAGCTATGGCAGTTAAGAGAGTCAGCATAGTGTTGTGATTTGAGCATTGGACTACAACTTTGGAGACCAGGGTTTGAATCCCCACTTGGCCATGGAAACCTACTGGGTGACTTTGGGCAGGGCAGCCTCAGAGGCAAACCCTTATGAACAATTTTGCCAAGAAAATCCCATGATAGGTTTGCCTTAGGGTTGTCATATATTGAACATGCCTTGTGGGCGCACAACAACAACATGGCAATTAAAGTGCCGTAGCAAAGGCAGTTTTTCTGGTGCTACTAGTGGAGAAAAAAAATTATTGCTTTTTTTTTTTACTGCCTTCTTTCCAGTTCCTCTTAGGACCAAGAAGGTGTGTGGGCTCTATTTGCCTCAACTCTCAAATCCCAAAGAATTATAGCATATAAACCTGATCTGAGCTGCAATATTCCTCTTTATTAGAAAAGAAAGAACTATTGAAGTGTGGTTTAGTTATCTACACTAAGAAATCTTGAACTAACTTTCTAAGAAAAGAAGTTTTTTTAAGATCAACAGCATTGGACTACAACTCTGGAGGCCAGGACTTGAAACCCCACTTGGCCATTAAATCCTACGCTGTGAATAACCAACCTTTCTGGCTGGATTATAATTGTGATTAAGCAATGTTTCTTGAATACGTGCCTGGAATAGTTTGTGGAATACCTTTGTAACAATGAAACACAGAACACTCCAATAAATAGGCAGAAAACTACTTTATCTTTTCATAATATAGAAGAGTTCCTTAAGAGGTTGGAGATCTTATAAATTTCCCACTGTTAAAAGATTCTGAAGTGAATTCCTAATAGAAAAAATAATTGTGCATATTATGCATATCTAGTTAGAAGCAAGTCCCATTGATCTAAATAGGGCTTACTTCTAGCAAAGTAGAACTGGAACATTAGACTGCATTCCTATATCAACTTTGCTGGGAATAAATTTCACTGAATTCAGTGAGGCTTATATTTTTGTGCAAACATCTAGAGGACTACACTGTTATAGTTAAGTACTCCTATTCATTAGTCCAAAGAGGCATTTTATGTGTCGGAGGTACTGAAAAAGAAGAAAATATATCTGAAACAAGAACACAGAATTATACAGTAAACATCCTTGACATTTTAAATGTAATTGCTAATGTACCAACATAGTCACATGAAAGAGGACTTGCTGGAATATTTTTAAAGGTCCATGGTAATTTAGTCACTGTGAGAATTACAAACTTTTAACAAAAACGTAAGATATAACTGAAAGAAAAATGTCAAATCTGCATTGAGTTTATATTTTTTATTAGGCCAAACCAAGTCACAAATTACTGTCCAAGCTTTTAAGGTGTCCAAAATTCTCTAATAGGAAGGATGTTAAGAGATACAAGAAAGAGATGAGGAGAAAAATAGAGTTGATAGTTGTGCCATGCAGTCTGCATCTGGTCATAGTACAAATGCTGAAAGTGCATGGGCTCAGCGTGCTGTGGCTTGAAACCGGTTTTTAGTTTCATCTACAGTATGTCGTTTGGATCTGTGGGACCTATTAAGACACAATGTTTGATTTCATTAGGACACCGGGAGATGTAACTTCTAGTCCAATGTGGCATGAGTAGAAATCTAGTTTACATTAAGTTATTGGTATTGTGAACAGATATGATGGAACTAATTGTTTTGTTTTAAAATAATTTTTAAAACATAAGATGGAAATACAGTTTGAGTCTCCCTTATCCAAAATTCTTGGGATCAGAAGCATTTGGGACTTTGGATTTTTTTGGATTTTGGAACATCTGCATATGCATAATGAGATATCCTGAAGAGGGGACTTCAGTCTAAACATGATACTCATTTATGTTTCGCATACACCTTATATACATATCCCAAAGATAATTTTATACAATTTAAAAAATAATTTTGTACTTGAAACAACATTGACCTATCAGAAAGTAAAGATGTCACTATCTCAGCCACCCAAGTGTATAATTTCAGATTTTGGAATATTTTGGAGTTTAGTATTTCAGATGAGGGAGACTCAACCTGTAGATTCTTCTTCCCCATTTTGAATCATTTCCATATTAAACTGCAGTGTCAAAATCCAACAGGAAATTGTGATGAGCTGAACAACAAATCTTAAAATCATTAAAAGTCTTAAAAATGTCACAAAGTTTCTGAAGGAAAGGGAGCAATTTGCCTGGTAAATTAGATGCAGTAAAGAAAGAGTCACATCCAGTAGCTTGTGAAGTCTCAGGGTCATCAGCAGTTTCATTGCCTCAAATGGTCTTTAAGAATAGGGTGGGCTTTTTTTATAACTGCACAGTAAATGCACTTTGGGTTAATGAAGATCATTTCTTGATGTGTCAGAATGACCCCTTTGTTCTTAGGTTTATTCTTTTGTTGCTAGCTTCTAATCTGTTCTTGCATTATCAGATCTAGGCATCACACAATGCTGACTCTAGCAGTGGTATTTATCTGGAATGTTGCCTTTTGTTTACTGGTTTTACCAGGCCTCCAGCACTTTCCTTGGTCATCTGGTATCTCCCACTAATGTGATCTGCACTCCTATACACTGCAGGTTGTCATGGGCTTTTATTAAGGACTTAAACCATGGCCTGCCTGCCACCCTAGTTATTAGTGAATCCATGGGATAGCTTTTGTTTCTGTGTGTTTTCTTTTTCTTTTACATCTTTCTTTTGGAAGACATTTTAATTGTAGTATGCATATTCTCACTGTGATTAAATATAATTTTTGAATGTCCTAGTCACCATACAGTATTCCTATTCTTTCCCTATATCACTGGTTTGTTTTTGTTTAGATTTATTGGAAAAGCATTCCTTCTTTATTTTATGAAGAGTTAAGTCTGCTGGTTATGTTTTATTTGCTTCCAAACTGGAAAGCTAGGAAACTGAAAAGTTAAGAAAATAAAAGTTTTGATTTAAGCAGATCACAGAGAACTAATCTTCAGTGGTAGAGAATGTTTGGCCTTCAAAATGCTTTGGACTTCAACTCCCAAAAGCCCCAGCCACTGGTCAGTGATAAAATTTATGAGAGTTTTTGTTCAGTGTGGAAGGCAAAAGATTTTCCAGCCATCTAGTACATTATTTCTTGTTCCCGCAATTGGCCTCAGCCACTGTTAGTCACTAACCAACCAGTATGAATAAACAATGTTTCAAGCAGATTATAATTTCAATGTTTATAATATCTGCAAAAAATTATACTATAATCCCAATACGTAAATCCCAAATGCAGCTGTGATTACCAAAACCATACCTACATTGTGATATAAAATTATATAATTAATTTAATTGTTCTTCTGGGGTTGTCTGAAAACTACTAGAAAGAAAATGCTGTATGGTGACTAGTTTATGTGTATAACAATTAGAAGAATAGAATTATAGAGTTGGAAGAGACCACAAGGCCATCCAGTCCATCCCCCTGCTATGCAGGTAAATACACTCAAAGCATTCCTGACAGTTGGCCATCCAGCCTCTGTTATAAAAAACCTCCAAAGAAGGAGACTCCACCACACTCTGAGGCAGCATATTCTACTGTCAAACAGTTCTTACTGTCAGGAAATTCCTCCTAATGTTTAGGTTTTCCTGTAGCTTGAAACCACTGCCTTGTGTCCCGGTCTCTGGAGCAGCAGAAAACAAGCTTGCTCAGTCTTCAATATAACCTTCTTTCAAATATTTAAACATGGCTATCATGTCAACTCTTAACTTTCTCTTCTCTAGGCTAAACATACCCAGTTTCCTAAGCCCCTTCTCACAGGGCATGATTTCCAGATCTCTTAGCAGCTTGTCAATATTCCTCCTGAATTGTACTGGATACAGTACTACGGGTGAGGGCTGACCAAAGCAGAATAGACCGGGCACTTGTTGATGTAGCCTAGGATCACATTAGCTTTTTTAACTCCTGCATCACACTGTTGAGTTGTGTTCAGTTGTATAACAACACAACCTTCCTTCACACAGCCTTGTGATGCCATGTTTTACTGCTAATATCAAATTCTAATGTTTGTACTAACATTTATTTGTAGTAATTCATAGTTACTCTTTGTGGACAGAGACACGTTTATTTTTGAGCACGAGAAAAATTAACAGTAAAACAGCAGTTTTTCCTCCTGACAGTAAGGCAACGACATCTCACTACCATTTCTGGAATTCTTCCTGACAGTTGTTCTGTTTCAGAAAGAAGACTACATATCGGTACTCATTCAAGGGATTCTATGTAAACAGAGATTATTTCATCACAGTTTCAGGTGAGGAATTCTTTGTGCTGTTGTTACGTGCCTTCAAGTCAACTTCAGGTGACCCTGGTCTCCTGGACTTCTAGTCTAGCATTCATAGAGTACAGTACAGCGTGCTGGCTTCTGTTGTATATATACAGAAAGCTAAAAGTATGTTTTTCATCTTGGCATGTTTTGCTTTTTCCACTTGTAAACACAATAGGAAACAGGAATGTATAGGTACATAGTGTAGGACACTTTACTTATTTGATTCTATTGAGGAATTTCTTTACTGGCTTTCAAGAACAGTTTTCAAGATGGTTTACAACCTGACAGTCTGATAGCTTCACTCAGATATCTTTAACAGCTCTAAGAATTTACTTCTAAAAGAAATGTATTTGTTACATTTATGGGGTGAAACAGACCGCCCCAAAGGGGCAGCTTGAAGCTGCCCCTGCCAAAACTGGATTGTGGCCGCAGCCCCAATCCACCTTGAAGGCAGCCAAAATTGGAGCAGCAAAGATCCACTCCTTTTTCAGCTGGCAAAAAGCTGGGTTTTCATGCCCTGCAGTGGCTTGGAGACAGCTGCAAGGTGATGTGCGGTGTATAAACGCTGCGCCACCAGAGCATCTTGAAGCCACCTACATCTAAACAGCTGGGTGGCTTCAAGATGTCTTGGGGACATGCGGTGCCTATATACTACACTACCATGTTGCCCACAAGGCGGTTTTACCAGGCTGTCTGTTTTGGGTCTATAGCTTACCTTTCATCCACTGAACTCCACAGCACTAATAAATTAATTTGACATCGTATGCACATTTCACCAATTATATGCATAAAGCTTTATAAGTTTTAAATAGGAAATCATCTATTTTCTACAATTACACTATGCTAAATCTCATCCCACTCGCACCCCGAACCAGGAGTGCTGTTGCGCTGCGGCTTTCTGGGTTACGTGGCATAGGTTTTGAAGTACAGTACTGCCATTTTTAAATAAAATGAATTTAATAGTCCAATTGGAGGGTAGTTCTGAGAATAACTCCAATAATTGCTTGCCGGTTTATCCAACAAAAATGTAGCAGATAATAGAACAGATGATAGAACATCATAACCATTAAAAGCACTCCAGGAGCAAAGTGGATAAAATTAGAACTCTAGTTTTCTCTTTTCATGGTTGCCAATTTGTTTTCTGTTTGTAGCCAGTGGAAAAATGTGCATTTAATACCTGTGAACATGAGTCAGTATAGTAAGACTTGTAGTCCCATGCACATTTATCTGGGAAATAAGCTCTGTTAATTACAGAGCTCGTGCCATGTGTCTCTGATTTGAAACATGTTTACTTAAAAGGAAAAGTCATCTAAATCAGCAAGACTTTCATACAGGTTACTGTGGTTCCAGGTTTGAGTTGCCAGGCTAGATTTAAGGATGGCATTAGCTTGTAGTTTTTGAAAATGGCCATTCTCATATTAAAGAGAATATTGAATATTGAAAATTATGATTAATAATTAATATAGTGAGATTTTGCTCAAGCCGCAAGAGCTATATACATTTTAATGTCTTAAAAACACTCTAAAAATCTGATATCTGATAATGAGGGCAGAATGTATAAATAGAGTCACAGTGCCCTGACAACAAGCTTAAAAAAGGTCCCCGTGACCTATAAAATCCCCCTTTTCCTTGCAATTGTCTATACATCTTAAACTGCAGAAATTATTTAAAAGACATTCTGTACCCTGGCTGTTGTATGGCTTGCTGCAAGTTTAAATTGACTTGTACTTCAGAACATGCTGCTTAATGACACAGGAAGCCTCTGTTCTATATACATGCATATATCCACGTCATTTAATACGTATACACAAATGTTTCACAGCTATAATTCTGTGGATTTCAGTAGCCATTTATGAACGCCCTGCTGTACAATTAGCCCTTAATTGTAGATGAGATTTAAAGGGACAAATGGTGCAAGTCTGGAAGTTTTCTTTGAAACGGAATGGGTCACACAAAGACTTATTTTCTTTTTCTTTTTCAAAGTTGGCTGACTTTACAGCTTTGACCAGAGGCCAAAAGGAAGATAAATGACAGCTACCCCCACTTGTATTTTTGCAGTGTTTTAAACCCAGGGGTTTAGCTGAAGGGACTTAAGGAGTTTTTGAAATGCAAATAGGTTGGTGAAGGGTAAGTCCTTTCAGAGTTTTCATTTTGATGGATTTTTTCCCCTGGGTGATTTTTTTTTTTTGCATTAGCTGTGATCTGGAAAGCTACAGGGTTTTTTGTTTTGTTTTTGATCAATCATGCAATAAGAACTTGCCATGGGGGTGTACTTTTCCCTGCATTCATATTGATCCTATTGTGTTTAAAAGTAGTTAATTTAATGAGGACCTTTTCTTTTTAAAAGTACCATATAAGATACGGTTTAATGGAGTCATCATTTCAAGGTCATGTTTCAGTGTTGGCAACTTCTTTAGAAAAAAGACGGAGGTAGTGAAAAGAAACAAGTTTGGACCACCCTCATATTGTATCTTCTTCAGCTAGGGAGAGAATTAGATCAAGATCCCTGTGTTAATGGATTCAGCTGAAGGCATGTTCAGACACTACAGCAGATATAATAACAATATTATATGATGTCATGAAAGAGTAATTAAGTGTAAAACTATTACCAGGCATGCTGAAAAAGATGTTTAAGCTATTAGATAAGTATTGTATAACCTTTATATTAAAACTGTATATATTAATTTTATACTGAATGTATACAGTATTAGATAAGCAAAGGAAAGTGTGCCAAACTTATATGAAAATACTAGTATCATTTCAGAACTGTGTTGTCGTTGTGTACCTTCAAGTCATTTCTGACTTATGTCACCCCTAAGGTGACCCTATCATGGAGTTTTCTGGGGCTCAGAGAGTGTGACTCATTCAAGGTCTCCCAGTGGGTTTCCATGGCTGAACATGGATTCAAAGCCTGATCTCCAGAGTCCAGTCCTATGCTCAAACCACTACACAATGCTGGCTAGGAGGTTTACAGGAAGTTGGGAAAAGGCCTTTAATTTTTTGTTGTTCCCCTCACCTTGGAAATTGTGACATCTGCTTTGATGGTGCACACCAAATTTTGGGCAAGAAGTAACTAACTCATTCTGCTAATTCTGAATGAATAATTTGTGCTTTGCATCTGTTTGGCATGAAGCTTCTTGTGTGTACATCAGGGGCCCTCTACTCCCCTGAAATCTTCTCAGTCTCTCTCTCTCACCCTCTCTTTCTCTTTCATAGTTGTAAAGAGAGCTTGCAGTTCATTTTATAGCTGCTTGTAAATTAAAATGAAACACAACTGAATCAGAGCTTGGAAAAGGTCCTTTTTTGGATGACAACTCCCAGAACTCCACCCAGCAGGTTTTTCAGAGCTGTAGTCTGAGAAAGAACTGTAGTGTGAAAAAGAAACATCACTCCTACTCTTTTTTCTTTTTCTACTGGGTAGACTCACATAAGAGTCAGACTTGTTTGAACAAAAAAGAACTGTTATTGTTGTTGTTGTGTGTCTTCAAGTTATTTCTGACTTATGGTGACTCTAAGACGAAGCTATTACAGAGTTTCTTGGCAGGATTTGCTCATAGGGTTTGCTCTTGCCTTCCTTTGAATGAGAGTATGACTTGACCAAGGTCACCCAGTGGGTTTCCATTGCCAAGTGGGGATTCGAATTCTGGTTTCCCAGTGTTCTAGTTGGCTCACCATCACATGTTGGCTCACTATCACAAAAAAACTTGCTTTCAAGTAAACATTCATAAGATTGCATGCATTTTAAGACTTTTTAAAAGTTCTGTCAATAACCTTGGGTAATTAGTCAAAGGTCTGTTTCCTCCTTTGTGGATTTTTCTATGTTTGCAACATAATTTTCTCATATTATTCTATGTTATTTTGGCTGCTTTATTTATCTCTGGAGAAGTAGACTTGATCTGGATCTCTCATGAATTATACTTGTAGCTTCCCACCTATACTTTTGTGAAGCAACTCCTAAGAGTTTCTGCCTATGAGGAATGACAACACATGGAAATATGGAATTTAAATCAACAAATACATAGTGATTATGCTACCCATATATCAGTGCCAGAAAATGAAAAGTATCATTTTCATCACTTGAAGAGGATAATTATTCCCATTAACATAGAACTTACTCTTGAGTAAAGACGGTTACGATTGGTGTGCAATGTCAGTGATTCTCACCAAATGTAGGTCAAATTGTTGCTTAATTTCTTTAAGACTTGCACTGATGCGGTCGTTCTGTCAACCCAAAGGTCTTGCTTGCAGCATCAGGTCCTCTGACTGATTCTGAAACAAAAACCCATATTTGTGCTAAAGAGGTAGACCTTGGAAAGAGTGTAGAGGATTGGCAGGTGACAGCACAGGCAAAAGCATAGTACAATGCATTTAGTAGACACCACCTAACCTGGAACAGATGCTTCCAAAAAGAGATTCCTTTTTCATTTGTAGATGTATGTGAGGTGGTTTCAGATGTCTTTCAAGGTCTTGAACTCCAGTCCTACCATCAACTGTCAAGTCATGCTCCTTATCAAACATGATTGGGCACTTTCATGAGGGTCGATGGGCAGTTCATCCCCAACGCCCAAAGGCTGGATCCACCCCCAAACACAGAACAAGCCCCAAAACCTTCATTTTCCCTGGCAGTCCTCTCCAAATAGTGACAGGAAATGATATTGCATCACATCCTATTGCCATTTTGAGAGGGAATAAATAGGAAACATACAGGTATTTGGAAACAGTACAGGCTTATGGGCTGCTTTTGCAGGTGGGGTAATATGGGTATATTTTGGCTCATTTTCACATGTTTAATTGCTTTTCTGTGTGATTTCAGGGGCAAAACATACACCTTTTCTTTAAAAAGGTATGTCTTTGGGAGAGGGGGGGGGGCTTCAGAGGCCAGAAAAGTGGGATCTGGGGTCTGTATGAGTCCTGAGTGCTGCACTATGCTCATCCCTGTTATATAATCAGGGAGCATCCTCTGCTGCAAAGGCTTCTGAAATCATTGTGCATGTAAGCAAACTTTTTGGAAGAAACTCTTATGAAACACAGATACTGACACACCAGATAAAGAATGTGACTATCATTTCTTTAGATCCTTCTAGGATAATTAGTATTTAATCTTCTTTAAAATTCCTCCCCCATTCATGACATCTTAATGTAGCCATTGGCATCAATGCTTTCATTCTAAAGCAGGCATTTGGGCCCCAAAGCATAACCGGTGATCTGTAGTCCTGGGACGTGTAGTCAAACATCATGATCAGATATTAGCCAATATGTATGATGCTGAAATGTATGTTGGAATCATAAAAATATGTACAGGTTGAGTGTTCCTTTTCCAAAATGTTTGGGATCAGAAGTGTTTTGGATTTTGGAATACCTGTATTTGCACATATGTACAAAATGAGGTATCTTGGAGCTGGGACCCAAGTGTAAACACAGAGTTCATTTATGTTTGATATACACCTTATACATATAACCTGAAAGTAATTTTATTAATAATAATAATAACAACAACAACAACAACAACAATAATAATAGTAATAATTTTGTGCATGAAACAAAGTTTGTAGAAAACAAAGGTGTCACCATTCCAGCCAGCATGAAAAAAGTTTTAGTTTTTAGAGTATTTTGGATTTCAGAATTCTGAATAACGGAGGCTTGACATGTAAAAAATACAATTTTAAAAGTTGTATTAATTAGTCTGTCCCTCTCATCATCATCCTCAATACAAATAATTCATTTTCCTTTGTTGTTATGACCTATAAACATTCCTTAATTTCTACAAAATCAGAGTTTGTTGCAGAAAATTAAAAGATACCTATTCCAGAACATAAACTGATACTTTGAAATTGCACTTTCCTTTCCACTAGAGGGGAATGACTTTTCCCAAATGTGCCCATT
Organism: Sceloporus undulatus; assembly: GCF_019175285.1. NCBI lineage: Eukaryota > Metazoa > Chordata > Lepidosauria > Squamata > Phrynosomatidae > Sceloporus > Sceloporus undulatus. The sequence continues at coordinate 3,814,596 of NW_024802937.1, forward strand.
TGTTTCTCCAGAGATGTTAATATGACCTTTCTTTGTTACTGTTACTGAATTGATTTATAGCTCATCATAACATCTTGCTTTCCCTCCATCAGTATTTTTTCTTTTTTTACTGCCCAGATTACATATCGTATTTATTAATTGGCCCTACTTTAGAAATAAAATGTTTTAAGATCAGACCGAATATGCTTGGAGTGAGTGTGGTGTAACTTTGCAATTGTCAGTTTAAACATTGAATTAAACCTTCTATTAAAATGTGAATTGAACTCAAATATTTTGGAAGTCAGATGAACAATTATGTTGCTGTATTTAACACTCATTAACATAAACAAATTTAAACATTATGCTATTATATAGTATTATTTTATAGTGCATGTTTTCTGACTTACATTTTACCAATATGACATGCCCTTAAACAAAGATATATTTGAATTCCTAGTGGTGTTTTCATTGTCCGGTGTTTTAAGGCCCTAAGTGCTTTTACACAGCACAAATATAATTTGTAGTGTTCCAAAAACCTGGAAAGTATAATACAAATTTGATTGAAACCAGATGTTATCAGCTTGGAACCAGATGCGATCATGCTTAAAGTAGACTTAAGTCTGATCGAGTTCAATGGGAATGTCAATTAGTGTAAGTCTTGATTCAACCCAACATTAATCACTTTTAGACCAATGTATTTTCTGATTCTGTGTATTATTCCTAAACAGAATTATCATCCTTGATTTTGTTAATTTTTAAGAATGAACAATCCCCCTCCCCAGCAAAATAATCCTAATTTGTTTTCCTAGTATGTAGTTTTTGGGGCTCTGCTTTCTTCCTTGGTTTGTTGTAAAAGGCTATTTTCTTTACAGCTATGTTCTTTTCTCACTTGCGAATGTTTTTACGATCTAACATCCATCAGAAGGACACAGTGTTAAGGCTGCTGTTGTATTTCTCCCTTGAGTTCCTAGAGGTGATGTTATCTTTTGTTCACTCAGCAGTATGGTCATTTCTAAGAGCATCTGTCACTTGAGGCATTGTAAGATAGATGAGTCTCAAGTGAACTGCTGGTTGAAGCAAATGGTGAAAATAAGGAAAGACAAGGGGGCTGGAGGCTTTCAAAGTAGGCAGACAACAAGGAAACAGTATGAAAAACAGTCAGTACAGAAAGAAAGCTTCAAGATGAATTGCATGCTGTCCTGTTTGGATCCCAAGATTCTTCAGTGGATGTAATCATCAGACTTGATTATCTTAAATGATGGTAAAAAAACCCTCATTCTTTCTTTTGTGTTCTGTCATTGCTGGAGTAGTCAGGAGTGAGTAGCAATGGTGCTTTGCCACGTTTCATATTTTATCATGGGGAGACTTTTTTGGGTTACATTGATAGAGCATATCGCTTTTCATTCTGATATAGTAGTTTGTGTATATGATGTATGTTTGAAGTATATGAAGTATATGTATATACTTCAAACTGTACTTCATGTTTTTCTGGAATTGGCCAATTGTTATCTTTGTTAAAAATGCATTTTCTAGCATACTGTTTAATGCAAGGTTTTATCTGTTTCATTAGCTCTCACAGCCTTTAAATAGCAAACATCTTGGAATTACTGACTCCCCATTGTTTCAACACACTAAAAAAACCCTTTATAATTTCTTAGGTCAGCCAATCGTGTTTGACTTAATTTACTAAATGAAAATGAATTTTTAAAAACTGTAGAAACTAGAACACTTCTGGTAAGAAAATGAAGTGTATATTCATTTACACATATTATATACAAATCCACACACACAAGACAGCTCTCTTACTTTTGGCAATCTTTAGGAAGCATCGAAACGATGTGCTTGGAAAATGATTTTGTCAATTTGCTTCTTGTGTCGCTCTGGGAGGAGGGAATCAGAAGTGGAAAAGGCAAAGAAATTAAGATGATTAGAAGCTTTACTTTAAAGCTTTCCAAATGGTAGAGTAGCTCCCCCTTCAATGGATGTAAATAATAGATGAAAGACTGAGAATGACAACAAAGGATCAGGGTGCTTAAGAGAATGTGTGCAGCCTGAATAGAGGTCTGTGGCCCAGGGCAAAAGGTCTTAGCTTTGAGAGTAATTGGAAGAAAATACAAAGATGTCATTACTAGCAGGTGAAATGTTCAGCACGTGGCCCTTAAAATAGCAATTTTAGCCCTGATGCTGTTGGAATTGGATTATGGACGTTAAAAATAATCATAATTAAAGTCTTTGCAGGGTCAGAAGCAATGTAGCTTGACTCTAATGACCATAAGTGATTGTTTTAAAAGCTTGATGTGTGGAAAGTGATACAGCTTAAAGGGAGTCAGAGAATGAGGAGAGTTACAAATCAGGGGACTGAAGAATGCTTGACTGGTTTGACTTGGTCCTAGACTGGGTTCTGTGTTATAATGATAGATAATCTTCCCTGCTCTGTTTACACTATTCTGCATTTTTGAAAGTTGTAGGATGTGGTCAGGGATGATGCATCTTCTCATTCTAGATCCTCACTATTGTCCTATTGCCGTGATTTGAAATGGGATGTCATTGCCTGAAATTTATTGCTTAAAAGAATGCAGTTTATGAAAAGAAATCCCCACACCTAACCTGTAAGGTTTGGATTAATGGTACTACTATTTCAAGGTCATGTTCCAGGGCCAGCAGTTACTTTGAAAGGCAAAAGGTTCCTGTAGAAGGAAATGACCCACTAGAAAAGACAATAATGCTTGGTAGAAGGCAGTAGGAAAAGAGGAAGACAGCACTCCATATGGATAGACTCAATTAAGGAAGCTGTGGCTTTGAATTTGCAAGACCTGAGCAAGGTGGGTGGAGGACAGGGTAACTTGGAGATCCGTGGATCCTCATAAGTTGAAGTTGACTTGATGGCAGTTAACAACAACAACACAACAACAACAACAACAACAACAATGAAATATGGTTGGATCCTTGGAGACTGCAGCTATAAACAGCCATCCCTCTGTATCCACGGATTCTTTATCCATGGATTCAAACATCCACAGTTTGAAATATATATTTAAAATATATACATTCCAAAAAGCAGACCTTGATTTTGCCAGATTTTAAAATAAGGGACACCATTTTACTACACTATTATATTTAATGGGACTTGGCTTCCATGGATTTTGGTATCTACAGGTGGGGGATCCTGGAACCAAACCCCACTGGATACCAAGGGCCCACTGTAAGACTTAATTTACATGTTGCTAGATCTCTCAAACCTGAACACATGTTATGAGGAAGAGTTAGTAGAATTACATGGTCCCCTACTATTTCATGACTTTTTTTTAGTGACAGAACTTTAGTAGTTGAAACCAAATGACAGCCTGCTACCAGTAGTCTGGCCACATTATAAACTGGGCTTTCCCATGCTGCCACTGCCACTGAGATATTTTGGTAAAGCTTGAAACATTGCATTGTTGCAGTCTATAAAAAAATGTTTCTCTATGTGGTTAAGAGCCAGTGTAATGTAGTGGTCTGAGTGTTGGACTCTGGGAGACTAGGGTTCAAATCCTCACCAGGCCATGGAAATCCACTGGATGACCTTGGACAAGTCATACTATCTCGGCCTCAGAAGAAGTCAAAGGCAACAAATCTTATCAAGAAAGACCTATCATAGGTTCACCTTAAGGTCACCATAAGTCAAAAATGTCTTGAAGGAACATAAGAACAACAAAGTCAAAGCCACAGTTGTTTTCAGTAACCACATAATTGATGACTGTGAAAAAAATGTTTAATGTTTGCTATATCATAATATAGTGTATGAAACTAGGTAATGATAGATTTTTCAGTTTTCCATAGCAATCTTAATCTACACAATTCACACAATTTAGAATATACCTTCCCCTCCCCCAGTTTTTCACTTCCATTGTTCTTCTTAAACAGAAATTTTCACTGTTCTTCGTAAAGAAGAATGTTCTGTTTACAAACACAATGTTTCTTGTGAATGTTAATTCTGGCTAGTTAGTGGCTATCTTTTCATCATAAATACTATATAAACATTATGTTGTATTATGTGTGTTACATAACATTGTAATATTACATTTTATGTTAATTTCTGGTGTATTTATGCAATATGTTGAGTGAGAAATGTGCTAGGGGCATAGCATTTTAGCTTTGTCAGGGACTTTAGTAGTAGACTATATTAAGTACAGTGATAAATTTATAAGGAAATATTAAAAAGCTTAAATCCAGCTTGGTGTTTGACTTAAATCTAGCAGCTAGATCCAGTTAGGTTAAATGAATTGAATTGGTGGGATCTACATAAATGCTCGCTTAGCATTCAGTAGTTCATTCAGTGGTCCTACTTGAGGCTAACAAGTGAAATTAGGCCTCTCTCTCTGTCAAACTGTTATTGTCCTCTTTCTCATCAGTTGAAGAACTTCCTGGCTAGATGACAAATGTGTACAATGAAATCCTTCCATTATATTGTATAGGAAATGTGCCAGGTATATTCTCTTAGTATTGATTTGCAGCATTTGGAGCCACTCCTCTTTGTCCCTGTGTCAGGCCAAATTGAAACAAAAGAATGCCCATATGGTAGTCACTTGAAACCCAAATGGTGTGGTGTGTGCTCCACATGTTGAGCTGGTGGTGTGTGGATTGGCTTGAATTTTCAGACATGATTTATTGCCAACACTGGTCTTTGTTTTGTTTGTGTATTTCATTTTCTGTATTTCACAGTATATTCAGGAAACAACAGAGTTTCTCTTACAGTGGCTCTTTGGATGGGAAGGATATTGTTGTTTATTAGGCTGAAACAATGTACTGTTTTATGTACAGACCAGTATGCGAGAGTGTCTATGACTGCTAATGCAAGCAACAGTGTATCATAGACTTAAGCTGGTGTATTCATTAGTAGGTTCTGTTGTGTCAAGTGGGAATCAGGATTGCAGCCTGAACATGTAGTTGGGCAACAAACAATGTGTAATTAAACACAAAGTTCAGAGAAACTTCTAGTGCAGATTCTTATGTGATTTTTTTTTAAATACAGAGGCTTTAAATTTGAATTGGGACACATGTTTTTGGATCTTCAGGATCCTCAGTTATTTTAAACCATTTTATTATGTTACAGGTCTTGAAAGCTTTCAGCAAACTGGATCAAGTGGCAGAATAACTTGGAACAATCGTCCATCATGAATGCATTTAAAAAAGGTTGAAAGAAATACAAGAAGGTAGCATTTTTCTATGTCCATAATGCAGCTTGTATAATTACAGTATACATAACGAACTTGCTTTTCAGCTGTAGTGAGAACAGAAATATATTTTGTCTCATCTCCTAATGGAGACAGTCCTCAGATGTAAAGCTGTTCATTCACCTGAATTGCCTGTTTCAGCAGTTTACGCACAAATATCGACAACTTACTTTAGCGTGTGTCTATGAAATTACCATCCTCATAATGATATGGTTTATATTCTTATAAGCAACATTCCATTTGTAACAACAAACATTTTGTGGTACCTTTGAGATTAACAAATTGAACATGCTGTTCTTGATCACTTATTTGCTGGCACAGCTAATGACTGGAACCAAAGATTAATTTGTTCTGGAAACAAAACTTAGAAAACACGGCAAAGAATCAGCAAAACAGTCTTTGTGTTAATTTTGAAGTAAAGATCTTTTTTTTTTAAGTATGAGAGGACAGACAAAGTATTTTCATCTGATTTTTCAAGACTTCTATACAGATGGCAATGCAAATGAACCTTGTGTATTTATAAGTATGTACCATAATAAGATTAGCAATAAATATTTTCTATATCTGTTGCATGTACAGTTTTATCTTTAAAATTTACTCATTATTAGAAGCATTTATATTCTTCCTTCCTAAATAAAAAAGCTTTCAACTTTTCAACTGGAGTATAGAGTTGGGTGACCAACTGAGAATAACTTCTATATACCTATTCAGTATGCCTTTTGGGTGCATAGTGACTCATCTCTTCTGATAAGCATAATATCCAGGGAAAACTGTACAAGATATGGCTGCCTTTCAGGTACAGTTGGCCCATCATGTCCACGGATTCTTCATTCATGGATACAACCGTCCATGGTTTGAAAATATTTTAATTTGGCCTTTTTACATAAGGGATATCATTTTGCTATGCCATTGTGCTTAATGGAACCTGAGCAACCATGGATTTTGGTATCTACAGAGGTCCCGGAACCAAACCCCAGCAGATACCCAGGGCCCACTGTATATACCTCCTAAGTCACTTAGAGGTGAAAACCAGCACAGGAAACTAGTTTTTAGTCACTGTATTGGAAAAGATACACAATCCAAAAAGTTCCACACTGGACACTTTAGGTACAGTGTTCTACATTATCTGTAGTTCCCAGGCTGTTTTCAGAGTCACCTTATGTGGCATATATCACAGTAATCTAATCTTGATGCAACTAGCAACTATGAGGTTGTGGTCAAATTTGTCTTCCTCAGAATTGTGCATAATTGGCCCAATGGGTTCACTGCCGCCACCTGAGGCACATAGTACAACTGTATCCAAGAGTATTCAGAAATCTACTTGCTCTTTCAAGTGGAACGGTTTTTACAAGAGGCTGAGCCGATACCACCAAATTAAAAGACCTTCTAGCAAAAGCAATGCTTCTGTAGTGATGGGATTAAATTTCAGTTTATTCACCCACATCCACTCTGTTCCAGCAGTAACATACTGATTCAGAAGTTAAAAATTAATAAAAATTTGGTGTTGAATTTCAAAATTGATAGTATATTTTCCTGTTAAAAAACAAACATATTCTTTCAACTGCGGATAATACGGCAGTACAGTATTTTAAAAATAAATTTTTGGGAAGAAAAACTATAGCTCTAAGATAAGACTGTGATGGGAGTGACACTTGAAATTTCTATTCAGAAGTGCACATACATTATTACAGTCAGTCCAGTGTGCCAGATTTCAATCGAATTAATGAAAATGAAATACTTCTATACTCCTCTGACAGAATTGTAAAATATTTAACCATCTATGAAATATTTGGTATAAGAAACAGAAAGGGAAATTGTGGAATGGATATTATTTCACTAAGAGGAGGGTGCGGGGTGACTGGGAAGTGACCTCTTCTCCCTTTCCTTGCTATGGGTCAGTTAAAGAGGTTTGGCTTACTTTATATGGAACATTGGACTCCTATTGTTTCTAGCTGTACTTAAATACCACAGTATTTCCAAGGGGCCAAAGATCTATTCCTCTTTTATGACCTGCTGTATCCTTAGGGGCCCGGAGGCCCAATAGAGCATTCAGACCCAGGAGAACAAGAGGGTCATTGCCATCGTCCAGGTCCTGATTGTCGCTTCTTAGTTACCACACAGACACCACACCAGCTTTCAAGAAGATTTTAGATGGAAACATCTGGGCTGCAGTAGAAGTAGTGGGGGTGGAGTAAGGGGTGGGTAGGGGGGGTTGCTCCTTGCATTTTGTTTCACCAGGTGCTAGGAGGAAGCAACATTAGCCTTTTTGATATGGGAGGCAAGTTCTGTGGCTCCTAAGTTAGGTTACAACAATTGAAAAGGTCAAAGGACAGCTGAGTGGGGTCAATGAGACACCACAGGGTGTATTTTGTTACTTAGTAAGAGAAGGAACATCCTAAAACCTAAAAGGGTTCTCTTGTAATCTGTTGTGAAAAGGTTTTATGAGCCTGATGGCCAAAAAAAAGTGCTGATTTATCTGAGGAATGCATCCTTTTGTCTAAATTAAATGATGATCCTTACCAAATGTTTACAGTTTTGATAGGGTGGTCAGTGTAGCACTGGAAGGCACAGTTACAGAAAGCAAGCACAGTCAGTTACTCTCTCTTCCCAGTTTTGTTTTCCAGATTGTTCTGTCCCTCCCCCCATAAGACTTGGGACTTGGCTAAGCACTTGAAAGTCAACTGAATTTAACGCAGGAGTTTAGCATATGCTTGTCTCTCATCCACTGAAATGAACTGAAATTAGCAGCTCTTGGTTTTGCTTAGGCTGTGCTTCCTTTAATTAGATGTGGAAAGGAAGGGCCTGGATTTCTGAAAAGAAAAAAAATCCTTTTATTTCTCAGAGTAATGTTCCTTTGCCAATGAAACATATTTCTTCCATTTAAAACTGTTGAAATTGTTTGTATGAGAGAGAAAGAGAGACAGAGACTGTGTGTGTGTGAGACAGAGCGAGAGAGCGACAGAGAATGTGTGTGTGTGTGAGAGAGAGAGAGACAGAGACAGTGTGTGTTAGAGAGACAGTGTGTGTGTGTGTGTGTGTGAGAGAGAGAGAGACAGCGTGTGTGTGTGTGTGTGAGAGAGAGAAAGAGAGACAGAGACAGTGTGTGTGAGAGAGAGAGAGAGAGAAAGAGAGACAGAGACGGTGTGTGTGAGAGAGACAGACAGTGTGTGTGTGTGAGAGAAAAAGAGAGACAGAGACGGTGTGTGTGAGAGAGACAGACTGTGTGTGTGAGAGAGAGAGAGAGAGAAAGAGAGACAGAGGCGGTGTGTGAGAGAGAGAGAGACAGAGACAGTGTGTGTGAGAGACAGAGCGAGAGAGTGACAGAGACAGTGTGTGTGTGTGTGAGAGAGACAGACAGACAGTGTATGGGTGTTGTGAGAGCGAGAGACTGTGTGTGGGTGCTTGTCGAGAGAGAGAGAGGTGTGTGTGTGTATTGTGAGAGAGATAGAGATAGAGACTCTTGTTTGTGTGTGTGAGAGGCAAGGAGAGACCGTAGTGTGTGTGTGTGAGACAGAGAGAGACAGAGATAGAGACTGTGTGTGTGTGTGTGTGTGTGAGAGAGAGAGAGAGAGAGATAGACAGGGACAGTGTGTGTGTGTGTGAGAGAGAGAGAGAGAGAGAGAGAGAAAGAGACAGAGACGGTGTGTGAGTGTGTGTGAGAGAGAGACAGATTCTGTGTGTGTGTGTGTATGTGAGAGAGAGAGAGAGACAGTGTGTGTGTGTGAGAGAGAGAGAAACAGAGATGGTGTCTGTGTGTGTGTGTGTGAGAGAGAGAGACAGTGTGTGTGTGTGAGAGAGAGAGACAGAGACAGTGTGTGTGCGCGAGTGAGACAGTGAGACAGAGAGACGGTGTGTGTGTGTGTGTGTGTGAGAGAGAGAGAGATGGAGACAGAGACAGTGTGTGCCTTATTCTGCTGTGGGACATCCAGGTTACAGTTCATATTGGACAACTAACTACTTACCTCCACTGGATGTGCCCACATTCATTGCTATACCTTCTATGCAGTTATAACAGCATTTTTTAGACCACTGAAGAAGACTTGATGTCGAAATGCGTTTGGTCCTATTTCTATTTTTATCGATTTTATACTTGTAATGGGCTTGTACTGTAATCCCTCCCATTTGTCTTTTTGGAGTTGTTGAATACTTTACTTGAACCTGTATTTTGTATGTTAAACATCTCCCTTCACTTTGTTCATTGGTTGGAATTTATAGTTTTTCAGCCTAGTACATATTGGTTTTATTAGCATTTGTTTGTATTGGTTTGAGTACCATTATACTCTATCTTTCGGCTCTGTACACAGATCCTACTATTTCTGCCTGCCTAATTGATTGGCAACATTTTTAACCCTCTTCTTTCTTCTATTTTGTTCTTAATAAAACTGAGCCATCTTTTGAAGCATTTGCTCTTTTTTCCCACTAGACTTTTCTGTTTTGCAACATTTCTTTTTGGTTTAGGGTCACACTTCCATGTTTTTGCAAGGGTGATGTTGGGCCTGAGCAGACAGGCCAAAATAAAGCTGCTTCGGGTCACTTTGGAGGTATGCTGTTTAAATGATGCATGCATCCTAAGAGGCTGGAAGCCATACCAAAGCCATACTCCAGTCTTAAGGACTGGAGCGCAGCTTTGGCGCAACTTCTGTTTTCTTAAGATGTTTGTGTCATTTAAACAGCTTACCTGCAAATTGAGCTGAAGCAGCTTTATTTTGGCCTGTCTGTTCAGGCCCATAGATGCCCTTCCTTACCTGCTCTTTTGAATCATCCAGGACTTGGGCTGCGCAAAACAACGTACCTGTTGCTATAACGGTAGCGTATTCATTACTTGCTCACTCCTTATTCATTTGATCACTCACTAACCAAGGGGCTCATTTGGTTGCCAGGGCAACTACTAGTTCATGGAATTGTGAAGGCAATGGCAGTCCATTTGCAATGACCAATGACTCCTGTACCTTTAATAGTTGGGTAGAAGAGGAAATTTCAGCAGGTGTTGCTTGTCACACTACTGGTTAATAAGCAGCAGCAGCTGCTGAAATTTCCTCTTCTGTGTAATATTTACAGGTGCAGGAGCCCTATCCAGTTATCACTCTGGCAACCTTAGTCCTCAGTCTTTTGGAATCTGTAGGGACAGTTGCAAGAAGCTCTTGTAAAGCTCAATAAATGGACTTCATTGTTTGACAAAATAAGAGTAAGACACAATTAAATGAGGCAATAATAAGAATAATGCTGCTTTAAGTGAATTCTATATGGATGATCATTATTTGCTAAGTAACAACAAAGATATAAAATTTCAGGGTAATGAGTTAACAAAAATTTCCCAGTGGATAAGGGCTGAAGATCCTATAGTTTATCATAGGTAAGAATCAATGTTCCTATCTCTGTGTTGATTACAGGGCAGCATTGCTGAAAGATAATATGGCATTATCATTTATAGTGTGCATTGCAAGGTTCGCCCCTTTCCTTTCCTTTTTCTAAACTTCTTGGACCTTATGGTAGTATGGGATTTTTGTGAGTGCTTAGGAGAGCTGAATAAAAGAAAATGGAGTAGAAAAGTATTGTGGCAATTAAGTTAGGGGTGACTTGGTGTAATGATGAAAGAAGAGAACTTCCCCAGTTAATTGGACTGAATTTTATGAGACTGATTTCATTCCCAACTAGAAATAGACCTTACTGACTTACTGAAAACTAGCTTATGAGAACTGCATGCTTAGGCATGTGTAGTGTGAGAATATTTTTGTAAAGATATTCATGTAATTTATAATTTAAGACTTTAAGACAAGAGTAAGGCAAGGTTGTTCACACAATGCCCAGACCCAATTCAAGGTTTACACCCCTTGTCCTGTATTAAAAAAATATTTTGAATCAAAAGACGGCAATGGCGAGTAGCAACAGGTGGATAGTGGTCCCTTAGCATCCCTGGTGATTTGCTGTGTGGGCTGAAGTCACTGTGGGTTTGTCTGAGGCCATAATGAAGCTGGGCATCTTCAACAGGTAATGAGGGGTGAAATTTGGGGCTCAGAATACTCCAGGGGCAGCCTCAAGTATTCTGGCAAGTTTAGACAAGTCCATGCACACCCGCCATCTGGTTTAATGGTTTATAGTAGCATGCTGGAGTATATATTAGTGATCAAACATGAAGATTTGCTATCCAGGTTGGCCTAGATGTTAATGGCAATGTGTTGACCAATCCTAAACATTTGCATTAATATACTTGACTGTTGTGCTGATTTAGCATCACAGAATAGTTTGTACTGGCACTACAAAAGTACATCCCCTTCTAAGTATTTGTTGGAACAGCAATTCTTAATGCTGGGCTACCAGCCAGTATTTCATTTCATGGAGGTGAAAGAGGAGGAGAGAAAAGGAAAGAGTGATCAAAAACAACAACTGACCTGATCCAGTTCCTCGCTATTGGCATTGTTCTACATGTGACGGATTATAAACAAATACAATTAAATGTGTCACATATAATTTATGCCTAGTTAAAACAGAATGATGAATAATACAGTGGGTCCTTGGTATCCTCTGGGGTTTGGTTCCAGTCCTTCCCCTTGTAGATACCAAAATCCATAGATACTCATCTCACTATATACAGTGGTATAGTAAAATGGAGTCCCTTATATAAAATGGCAAAAACAAAATTTGTTTTTGGGATTAATTCCCCCCCCCCAAGCTGTAGATGGTGAAATCCATCCATGCAGAATCCATGGATATGGAGGGCCAACTGTATGTTGCTATTTATTCTAAGGCTATGTACCTACTCTATATACAAGAGATACATTTAAGCTCCAGGCAGTATATGCTCCCAGTAAGGAAATTTCTTGCAAGTTTATAGCAGTGTATTAGCCAATCTGTTTATGAAAGGAAGATAAAACCGGGGATCTCCAAAGAAAGCTGCATAGGAAACTGCAGACATATCTTAAGATGTTAAATAGATTAATAATTTATTGATAATAATTTTTATCAACAGATCATTTTTCTATGGAGCACATCAAGACATTTCTCCTGTTTTTTCAGTCTCTCTATCAACAATGTATACCATAGTTCATGCTAAATTTGGTTTTCCTTTATAATGAAATCTAAACAGGGGACAATCCATTCAGTTCTCCTACTTTTCTCAAGTAACAAGATTCAGAGGTTCTCCAAGAGTTCATAGTGGACATAGGACATTACAGCAGCTATTATGTATTCCAATAGGTAGAGTCTAATGATGGCCTGTTACAGACAGGCATAAAATATGTCCTGGGGACGTACTAGGGTTAGGGAAAGTGCGTGCCTTATGCACGCACCTAACCCTAGTACGTTCCCAGGACGTACAAAATGGTGGGGCCCTATACACATAGGGGCCGCCATTACGATGTCACGAACGCGCCGCCTCCAAATGGGGTGGCGTGGACGTGACGTCTTTGCGCTGCGCGGGGGCGCATAGAGTGCCCTTTCTGTGGCGCTAGAAGGAGCTCATAAACGGAGCTCCTTCCGCGATTTGCCTCGCTGGTGCAGCCTTTAGATGGCTGCGGCAGCGACGCAAAGGAGAAAGGGGCCGATCAGCCCCTTTCTCCTCCTCACCACCGCCGTTGGGCGTCCTTGGGGCATGAAGCCCCAAGGACGCCCCTTTCCAGGCCGTGGGGAAGCGGCCTTTTGCTGCTTCCCTGTGGCCTGGAAAGCGGTGGATCGGGGCCTCGGAGGCTGCCACTCTGGCAGCTGAGGCCCTGATCCGACGGGGAAAGGAGCGCCTACAGGCCGCCCCAAAGGGGCGGTCTGTAACGCGCCTAAGTTTTCAAACAATAACCATTAAACAATAATCCATTGCCCATTTGACATCATTCTCTCAACTCTTATTACAGAAATGCTCCTGCTTTAATTCTGATTAATTTCCTGTTTCCTTGCGGTGGAAACGGAGGCGCCGGCAGACTGCCCTTTTTGGGCGGTCTGTAAAGCGCCTCAGTAAAATTCATAGTAACAATAGCAATAGCAAGTACATTTTTATTCTGCTTATCAGTGCACTTAAGCACTCCCTAAGCATTCTCTGAAGATGCCAGCCACAGATGCTGGCGAAACGACAGGAACAAACTCTTCTAGAACATAGCCACATAGCTCGAAAAAAACACAAAAAACTCCCTAAGAGGTTTACAACATGTAAGCTAATTGCCCCCAACAAGCTGGGTACTTATTTTAGTGACCTCTGAAGGATGCAAGGCTGAGTTGGCCCTGATCCTCTGGCTGGGATTGAACACACAACCTTGCAGTACTGGCATTTAATCACTGCATCACCAGAGCTCTATTTGTATCTTCTTAAATGGGAGTTCCATTCAGTTCAGTAGGACTTGCTCCCAACTGAATATTAGGGATGGGCAACTGCATTGGGCCACTGGGCAGTTTTTACCCTTTTGGATCATGCTAACACAATCAGACAGACACTCCATCATTTCTGGTCACAACTTTTGCTAATTTCAGATCAGTTTCCCCTCCACCTCTTTCTTTTGAGAATTTTTCATGGGGTTTGGGAAGGGAAACCACCCTAAACAACTGCAGGTACAGTTGTATTGGGGGTATTTTGGCTGAAATTTAGACAAATAAATATAATTAAAAATTGGCATATCTTTAAACAGTGGGAAGTGGGAACAGTGGGGCCATAAAAGTGGGATTTGGGATCAATGACAACCCACATTTTCCCAGTGTGTAAAAGGCACAAAGAACAGAGAAAAAGAAAGAAATGTGCATGATATTGATATTAATGTTTCTATCCCCTCTTGGTTTTTATCCCCTCCTGTTAACAGATGTAATAAGCACATTTCATTTTGTTATCCGAAAAGGCTGCTCTTGCAAATCTGTCATCTTGTGGGCAGATTAAAACCCTTTTATGTCTATATGAAACAGCACATTGCTACAGAATCTGTCAATTTTACTTATGATCAGTGATGTGCTTTTAAAAATATAAGCCAGTCCACTATACACTTTGATAATGGATAAACCATATCAAGATAAAAATGTTTGTAGTGAACTAGTATGCGTTTCACTGTACTTGTCTTCACTGAATGGGTACTTAAGTTATTGTTTATAATGTTTAGAGAATTATGTTCATCACTGACACTACAAATTGTCTGAAGGACACATAATTTTAGAAGACTGAATTTATTCCTAAATTGACTGGGTTCAACTAACAAGAGAAAAATCCTAAAAACAGATGAGAAGCAGTATGAGGATAAAAGGAAATACAAGTAAAGTAGAACAAAATAGGTAAAAAGAAAAAGTTAGTGTGGTTAGTTGTTGCATTAATAGGCTTGATGTACAGAGTGACATATGGTGCAGCTTTTCATAAGGAGCTTGTTAGTTACCATGCTAATCTAAGAGGCTTAAAAAAAACCTTTCAAAGTTCTCAGTAATTTATTCTATTTGCTGGATATTATTATTGACACTGTAGAAAGCATAATGTATTCTTCTGACATCTCTGTTTGGCAACTTCTGAGGAAGTCCATCTCAAAATAATTACCATTTATTTCAGGGGTACTAATTTTGATTGAAATATACTCAAGATCCTGACCTTTATTTCTGATTATGAATTCAATTTTATTTATTATTTTGCATCAGCAACCTCAAGGGTGAATATACATCCAAAATGAAAAGACAAGGTGTTTAAAAAATATACTAAGGGGCTGCGCAGACCATCCCTGAAGGGGTGGCTACCCAGATTGGGGCCGTGGCAACTGCACACCATAGCCCCGATCTGGCCTTTTCCGGGCACAAAAAGGAGTCGTGAAAAGCGGCTCCTTTTTGTGCCCTGGAAACGGGTCAATAGCTGCAACACTGTGGCTTTAAGGTTCTCCTTTGGGGCTGAGTTGTGTAAACGCAGCACCAGAGGAGTGCCA
The DNA here is from genome assembly GCF_019175285.1 of Sceloporus undulatus. Classification (NCBI taxonomy): domain Eukaryota; kingdom Metazoa; phylum Chordata; class Lepidosauria; order Squamata; family Phrynosomatidae; genus Sceloporus; species Sceloporus undulatus. Next base: position 3,829,651 of record NW_024802937.1, read on the forward strand.
TGATATTGTGCATTGTGTGGAGTGGTGCACAATGTCACACTGTTGTTGGGGTGGAGTCGGGGAAGGAGTCGTTGTATGGACAGCATGCCCTGACTCTGCCCCCAAGCCCGCCTTAATGGCCAGTCTGAACAGCCCCTCTGGCTCTTTGTTGGCTTTGGTGCAACTGAATAACAAATTTAGGCGTGATCCAGACAGGTGCTTTTTTGGGCGGTCTGTATCCCGCCTTAGTTCCCTTGAAATTTCTGTCATTTTTTGCCCTTATTATCATTTGCCCATCATTGTTTGGCATGTCCTGAACTTTGAGGGTCCCCCCCATCTTAGTTTTTGTTATTGTGTGCCTCCAAGTCATTCTTTGCTTATAGTGACCCTAAGACGAAGTGATCATGGGTTTTTCTTGGCAAGATTTGTTCAGAGGGGGTTTGCCATTGCCATTCGCAGAGGCTGAGAGAATGTGACTTGCCTAGTGGCTTTCTATAGCTAAGTGGGAATTCAAACCCTGATCTCTAGAGTCCTAGTCCAATGCTATGATGAATGTAGCCAAAGAAAGTAGGGGTAGGAGGAGATATAGGGTGAGATAGGGAAAGGGAAGGCTAGAGAAGATGGGAGGAAACAAATGTAGCCAAGAGAATGGGGAACAGGAAAGAAGAAGGAAGATAAGAGAATGGGAAGGGAGCTAGAGAAGAGCAGGGGGGGGGGGGGGAGAAGACCGGATGTTATGGGTTGGGAATGGGAATATGTGTCTTTTTGTATGTATAATGAATCACACCATTCACTCTGAGGTTCCCCTTCTTGGCCTGAATTGTGTAGAAGAGGATAAGGACCCTGATATCAGTCATGCTTTCATATCAGACCCCTAATTATTTGTATTCTTCCTTTTGAAATTTTGCAATGTAGTTTTTAAAATATTTTTTAAATATTATTTAAAATTAGTTAATTTTAATTTTGGATTCTTATTAGGTGTCAAAACAGCAGTAGAACTGTGGTACCCACCTACTCAATCAGATGTCATGATCTCTACTACACTTGTAACCTCTGGGGGGGGGATCAAATTTTAAATGTTCAGTAGCCACAAAGAATATAAAAACAACAATACTATCCTTAACAATGTTTCAGAAGTTTGGTGCCAAATTTACATTATTGAAGTGTGTTCCTGCATTGACCAGGGGCTTGGACTCAGTGGCTCAAAGGCTTCCAGCTCTATGATTCTGGTCCAAAACACACTGCAGAAATAATCCAGTCCGAGACCGCTTGAACTGCCCTGGCTCAGTGCTAGGCAATTGTAGTTTGTTGTGGCACCAGAGCTCTCTGACATGGACAGCTGAATGTCTTACACAAGGTTTACAGTTACAGTATGCTTCTGAAATATGCATAGTATACATCAATTGATAACACTGAGCCAGGATAGTTAAAGCAGTCTCAAACTGCATTATTTCTGTAGTGTTTTTTGGACCTCTGTGACTCTATGGCGCTTTACAGAATGCCCAAAAGGGTGGTCTGCCGGTGCCGGTGTTTGCTGCGCCAGGGAATCGCAGCGGACAAACTGCATGATTCCCTGGCGCAGCAAAAAGAACCCACAAAAAGAAGGTTCTTTTAGTGGTGCGGTTTTGACGCCGTAAGGCACCAATGGCGCACTTACGGCGTCATTTCCGTGCCGTGATGTGCGGATGCTAAGCATCCGCTATGTCAAAATGGCAGACCCATGTAGAATGGGCGCCGCCATTTTGTATGTGCTCGGCACGTACTAGGGTTAGGGGCGTCCAGAAAGGACGTCCCTTCTTAACCCTAGTAGGTGCCAAGCACATACTTTTTGGCAGTGTGGAACCCGCCAATGTGAAGTTTCTTCAGTGCAAAAGGCAAAGGCTAGCATTAGTCTGATGGGAAGAAAAAATGTCCTACCTGTATAACCTAATATTTTGCATTTTGTTGATATAAATTGGGCTTGCCATGGTAGCTGGGAAGATCAGTTGGACAATCTGCCTGAGGTTTACAGTTGCAGTATGCTTCTGGAATATGCATGGTACAGAATACTTCAATCGATAGCAGAAACAGATGTTTATAAATTATGTTCTCCACTGTTGTTATTAAAGCTTAGTTAGCTTCAGGGTTCTTTTAATGAAAAGAGCTATTATTTATTCCAAGACATACAGTAGATCATACTTCAATCTTTGCAAATCACAAATGCAAATTAAGATGTTATGCAAACTCTGCTCTGTCCTTTGCTGAACTTAAAACACATTGGTAATAAATATCTGGGTGCAAAGTATAAATCCTGAAAAGCAGGTCTTTTATATGCACATACAAGTGTACACACAATACATTATGTGTGTATTTTTGTGTTTTTTAGTATCATAAATTGTTTTTCCTTAAATTTAAGATTAATATTTTTCATAGTTTGAAAAATTAAATTGATAGATTAAAAAAATAATTTTTCCTGGATGTTGCAACCGGCGGCGGCAGCAGAGTGCCGCTTTTCGTCAGTCTGTAACCCGCCTAAAATTCACCTAAACAAGGTGGGTGTTTCAAGAAAGGAAAGAACAGAAATTAGTTCAGTTCATGAGAATTTACAAAATTTGTATTTTCTGAACCGAAACCCAGATTAGAATATATTTAGACCTCCAAATCCATACTTTCCCTAAATTTGTTAGCTAATCCTTTAAACAGATACATATTAAATGCTCTTTAAATAATGTGTACAAAGTGTATATTTTGAAAAATATGCATTAAGTCCTTTAATAGGAAAAAAAAGGAAAATGTGTATGTTTGGGAAAGTGTGCACACAGTGCATACGTCTTTAAAGTGCACACAAAATTGTATGCAGTTTTTACAGTACACACAAAGATATGATCACAGTCTATGGAGCCAAGGAGTTTGTCATCTGAGGCAGAAACAGGGAGGAACAAACTTACCAGTGGGAAAAAAATAAAACCTGAGTGAAATCAAGCTTAATGGAAACAGAAGTAGTGTTTCACAGTGCACAATTAAAATATACTGTATTATGTATTGCTGCAGGATGTAGCTATTGCTACAAACCTGGATGATTTGAAAAGGAGACTAGACAAATTTGTGAAGGATAAAACTATTAATGGCTGCTTGTTAGGATTGTCTCTAGTATCAGAGACAGTTTTCTGGACAACTGAATTTGCTTCATTGTTTTTCCTAATTAAGAAGTGTGGTCTGCAAAGACCAGTGCTAAAACCAATTTTAGATACAGGCACTAGGCTCCCAAATTCAGTTATGTGACATCTTCAGTTTGAATTATTAGGGCTGCATTCACACTTCAAAAATAGCCCAGGTTGATAGCACTTTAATTGCCATGTCTCCATGCTATGGAATTCTTGGATTTGTATGTTGTGGCACCAGAGCCCTCTGATAGAGAAGGCTAAATATCTCACAAAACTGCAGTTTCCAGAATTCCATAGCATTGAGCCACGACAGTCAAAGTCGTGTTAACTTGCATGATTTCTGCAGTGCAGATGCAGCCTAAGTTTCTAACAAGCCCACACTTCTCTGTACCCATCTTACCTTACTTGTATAATTAAAATGCGTGGGTGAAGAGGAGTATGAGTGGGACAAATATCAGAAGGGAAAGGATGGAGAGGGGGACCCTCCTGTTCTCTAGACTAGCTCTGTCCTGTATAATGGTGAGTGCTGGGGTGATGACAGGGGAACTGTATCAGAGTTGCACATGCAGAACTCTTACACTGTGCTGGACCATGTAATATCTCAGCCTCTGTTTGCACTTTCCCAGACACATTATCTGTTTAACCTCCATTTCATTGCCATTTCTGTGGTGCTTCAAGTTTAAGCAGGCTTCCAGTCCAGTCAAAACAGAGTTACTATCAAATTCTCACAAAGTATTAAAGAAAGAAAACAAAAGCATGGAAGTTTCCTAAAATAGATCATTTGTACTATTTAACCTTGAATATCTTCTAGGATCACTGTAGGCACATCTGTGCTTAGGTCCGTCCAGCAATTCACCTACCTGGGAAGCATCATCTCCTCAGATGCCAAGATTGATAAAGAGATCGATCACAGACTGGCAAAGGCATATAGTGCATTCAGAAGGCTTAACAAAAGAGTCTGGAGTAACAAACACTTGAGGCGAAGCACAAAAATCAGTGTGTATAGAGCCATTGTACTGTCTATTCTCCTCTATGGGTCTGAAACATGGGTCACCTATTGCCAACACCTACGACTCCTTGAACACTTTCATCAGCGCTGTTTACGCACAATTCTAAATATACACTGGACTGACTATGTGACGAATGTTGCTGTCCTTGAGCAAGCAGGGAGCACCAGCATTGAGGCCATGCTATTGAGGACGCAGCTGCGCTGGGCAGGATACGTTCTAGGATGAAGGACCATCACCTCCCCAAAATAGTATTCTACGGTGAACTCGCCACAGGTCAGCGTAAGAGGGGCGCCCCAAAGAAAAGATACAAGGACTCCCTGAAACAACATCTCAGGCTTGGCCAAACTGATCACCAACAATGGTTCGCCCTGGTCTCGCATCAGGAAGCATGGAGACGCACTATCCACGATGCTGCAGCCTTTTTCAAAAGCTCACAGCAAACGAGTCTCGAAGAGAAATGACAACGCAGAAAGAACCACAACCCGGAAACATCACCCAAGGAGACTTTACGTTGTGCTTTCTGCAACCGGATCTGTTTGTCCTGGATTGGCCTTTTTAGTCACCAACGCGCTTGTACAAAGCGCGGGATGAGTCCTTCCTGAATCTTCGTTCGTGAAGCAAAGCCAGAGAGAGAGAGAGAGATCTTCTAGGATCTGGCCTGTTGTCTTTGTTAAATTTCTTTCATCCCAGTTGAAATCTGAAATGATTCTTTTTAATTTCATCTTTTAAAAAAGAGACACTAATTTATAAATAGATATATTAGAATACTTTTCAGTGAGAGTAAAGAACTCCATCAGTGAAAACCAGGCAGGAGGACTTAAAAGAATGCTAGAAAAAACATTCCAAGATGTTATTTTTGGTGGCTTCCTTATTACTGCTAATATTTAAACTGTCATGCAAAATGTTTATTAATTCATTGCTCCTTGTTTCACATAGTGAAGGAATGTATGTATTATGTATATTTAACCTGCATCTCTTCTCAATTCTTTACATTTATTTTCCAGATCATGGGGAATTCGTATGCAGGGCAACTGAAATCTGCCCGTTTTGAAGAAGCTCTACACAACTCAATAGAAGCCTCTTTAAGATGTAACACTGTTGTTCCTCGCCCCATCTTCTCTCAGCTTTATCTAGACCCTGACCAGCCACCTATTTCGCCGGAAGGTAACCAAGCAAGTATGACATATTTTAATGGCTCTTATTATGCTAAGTACAATATTTTTTAAAACAACAAGAATTTTTCATGTCTGCTGACATTTACACCCAGCCATGTGGTTTATTTTAAATTCAGATGTGAAGCCAAAAGTAGAGGAACTAGACAAAGAACTGATGCACCGTTACACCCAGAATGGAAGCTTGGATTTTTCCACTAGCCAAACTATTAATGAAATGGATGAAGATGAGGATGAGGAAGATATGTCTGATTCCAATAGTCCACCAATTCCCTATGCACAAAAACCTGCCCCAGAAGGGTCTTGCACTACTGATGGTTAGTTGAATTTTTTTTTTAAATTTAACTTCGTTGGAATATTGTTTTAGCAAAAGCTGCATGTAAAGAAAGCAATTAGAATAATATATAATGTTCATATATAGCCATGTCTTGAATGGTAATTTATGGACCTTTAGAGACTAACATTGCAATACCTATTCAGATACCTATAACATTGCAATCAATATCTATTCAGATGTTAGCCTAAGCCCCACTGTATCCTCACTGGAAGATACTTCAAGCCAAGAGAATTCCTGTTTGTATTGTATAGATTGTACAGACAATTGTGTAGAAGAGGGCAGTTCATCTGATGAAATTCCTTCTTCAACACAGCCATTAAAGTAACAGGAGTCCTCTCCAGTTTTCACTGGGGTAACCGTATATAGCATGACAGGAATGCTACATAATAATTCTGCTAGACTTCAAGGTAACATAAAACTCTTTCTCATTTATTTATCTGGTGTGGGTTTTTTCAGTTTTAGGCTACAGACTGCTTTGCAGTCCTTGTTACTCTTAGAAACTGTTTCCCCTCACTTCTGGAATAAGTGGGGCCCCTTTTAAAGACAAAAATAGTTTTTTAAAAATGCTTTACAGACTGTTGCTTTAGTATGGGGTAAGCAAGCTGCTGAGTTAAGCTGAACCATTCAAGCGTATGTGCTGAAAGAGAAAATGGAAGATGATTAGTGCAGTCCTAGTTATCATTTTGGAGCTTAGTGCCACAGCAAAATTAAAGCAACATTGCTCTGATTTGAAGCAAATTCGGCTGCCCCCTGGTTTTCGCATGGCTTTTGTCCCCAAAATGCCATCTGGGTACAGCCCAGCTCCAGTACTGCTCCTGAACTCACTCAGCAGACATTTTTCAAAGTCCCGATTTTGAAAAATGTCTGCTGAAGGAGTTCAGGAGCAGTACTGGAGCTGGGCTGTACCCAGATGGCAGTTTTGGGGACAAAAGCCCATGCGATAAAACCAGGGGGCAGCCCGAATTTGGCTTCAAATCAGGGCAATGTTGCTTTATTTTTTCTGTGCACTAAGCTCCTTTAAAACAAAAGATGGAAATGTTTAAGCTGCCCCTTGGGTTTAAAACTGGCTTGTCTTCCAGGAGGCAATCAAAAATTCCTACAAGATGTAGAGAGTGTCAAAGCTTCTACAAACAGTTGGATTCAAGTACTGTAGTTGGGAGCTCTTGTTAATGAAGGAAAGAAGGGATTAGTGAAAATACAGAAGAGGCCACATTCATTAATATTATTGATGGTTGAACAGGTTGTTCCACAGAAAGAATACTTGACTCCTATACCCCTACCTGAGAATATGTCTTCTCCCCAGTGATCCTGATCAGGATGATTGATTTGCTGTATCCATTAGCAGCATGAAACAGTGATTCAGCAGCTGTGGGGAAGGAAGAGACTTTAGTCTCTCAGCAGTGGTCTTCTCGTTTTTCTTGATATGCCATAGGAAGTGTGATTTTGAATTTTTTCTACAATAGATTCTAAGCATTTTGTGGAAGATGAACACATGATAAAATAATTTTGTTACTGAATACTATTTTTGTTGTTTGTGTGTGTTTTTTACTCATTGTGACTTACAGCCATCATGTTTTTCTTGGCAAGATTTGTTCAGAGGAGGCTTACTATTACGTCCTGAGGCTGAAAGCATGCGCCTTCCCAAGGTCATCCAATGGGTTTCATGGATGAGTTGGGAGTCAACACTCAAACACTTTACCATGCTGCTCTCTCTAAATTCTAGTACGTTTCAAAAAAGCTGTCAGACGGATCTCTTCCGGCAAGCCTTCCCAGAATAGTTCAGTTTAATTTCTGTACTCTCCCTACTTTATGTAACCATGCCTCTACTAGAAAATTGCTGTCATTTTAACAGATTGAATTTTTAAACTGTATTGTATTTAATCCTTTTTAAAGGGGGGTCACCTTTATTTTTGATAGTTATGTCTTTTCCAATATATTCTAGTCATGAAGCTGCCTTGATTGCTGCAGCAGAAAGACAGGGTATAAAATAAAGTTTACTGTATTTATTTATTTATTATGTTGCTAATTCTTGTCCTCCCCCCCCACAAGAACTCCTCAGTTTAGCTTGTTCCTCAGATGGAAAATGTTACCTTTTGCTAACTAGATTAGGAACTAAAATGTAAAAACTCTTGGATGCTTCATTATGAAGTGGTAGTAAAGTTTATTCTGAGATTTTCAGTAACAAAAATTCTTTACATCCACAATTGGAATGCTTTGTAGGATTAATAGAATATATTGAGTGTTTAATGGAATATATCAAGAGTTCTCAATATAAGTATAAAATTGTTTATGAAAAGAATACATGCAGGCAACTATTTTTTATTATGCTGTGCTCCTGTTTGTGAGACTTCATTGGTGTTGTAGTACAAGTCAAATTTGCACATTTTTATAATCACGCACCATTTGTTCAGTTTCCCATGACCCTTGTGGCTGTCAGTGACTGGTGTCTTTAAAAAGGCACTCAGGATATTTATGAAACACAAATAATGATACTCATGTTGTCTGGTTGTAAACTGTTCTTTTTTTCTGCACTGCAAGAAATCAGACCTCAATTTCAGAGGCAATTAGATAGGCAGATAGTTAATACCTGATCAGCTGCTGTGAAGATACAAATAGAAGGGACTGTGAACTGCAATTCTTATGTAAATCTTAATAGGTAATCCCTTATGCAGATTCCTTATCTTAAAGCAGCACAATACCAGGTCTGTACCCCACAGAGGGGATGTTAATTGTTGCTGCTAAGATACAGTGAGTGAGAAGGGAGAGAAAGACAATCTTTGCTTTACACAGCAATCTTTGCTTTTGTTTGTATTTTCACAGCTGTGCTGGCTAAATTTGTTCCTTTTTAGCTGGTCTGTTCTTTTGTTTTCAGATGGGAGATAAGTATAGCATAAAAATAGATTTGGTTGTCTGTAAAAATCCCAATTTCTTGGGCAGACAGAAATATTTTTCTGGTTAATTATTTATTAATGTTTTTATCACTTTGCAAGTCACTGGATAAATTCATTCAAAATTAGCGTGTGTCCCTATAGCAGTTTTATATGTGGAATCCACCACCACTTTGTTTAATAATACTATACTGAACTTTAAACTCTTTCACCTGAAAATGTAGCAGTCATTTTAGCAAACATTGTGTGCAGCTGAGTCTGTATAAAATCATTTTTACAGTTTCCTTGAAGCAAAGAGGATATATCAATATAATTGATTTGGCCCCTTGAAACATGTGAAAGTTACTATTTCACTGTGTTATCATCTCCAAAAATATTTGTTCCTTAGGTATTTATGAAATATGTGGGACAAATCAAGCACTTTGAACAGTGGCGTCTACTGCTTCTGATACTAATTAATAATAGTAGTAATAGCAATAATGGGAAATTTTGTTTGTGTGTATACATACACACATACACGGACGCATGTGTATGGGGCCAGTGAACGAGTGATAAATTTGTATGTCTCTTGTGAATATGAGTGTTTTGCCAGCAGCTACTTAGATTGGATAAAAGGTAGGAAACACTGGCTTTAGATTTTACTGATACCAACACAGAGAAATTTAATATCTCTAAATACATAAGACTTGAACTGATCCCAACATGTCAAATGTTAAATGCAGAACTTGAAAATGTTCTGATTACAATAGTTTAAAATACAAAAAGCAAAGGAAGCTACGCTGCTCATTCCACAAGGCAAGAAAATCCTTAGTCTGCCAATATTTTTAATAGGACCAATGCTTTTATTTTGTGTTACCTAATTAAGGACTTTGATATAATTTAAGGAGACTTTTGTTAAAACTGGGGGGTGGGGGATGTTGATTCAGTGTTGAAAACCAGCAGGCACTTAAACCCCAAATCATGATTTGTCCCGTCAAAGCAAAGGGAATATAGGCTAATGAATGGCTCCTGCAAGCTCTATTTGCATTTCTTTGGAAGAAAATGCAAGATATTTTACTTCAGAGAAGCAGGTTTGCATCCCTTAATTATCTCTTGCTTTGAGCTAAGAATAAAATCCCTGGTCCAAGATGCTTAACTGTCTTTGCTGAGACAATAGTGGAAGTGCAAACAAACTCTGTTGCCTTCCTCAGGAAAATAACACTGTGGTCCACATTAAAACAACAGCAGCTAATGGCTAATGTTGACTAAAATGACTAGGCTGCCAAACTGGGGAACTTGTTCAATATTTAACTCTAAAGAATCTAATTAAATTATGTGCCTTTGATGTTCCCAAAGTTTAAGGGGAAGTCCAAAGTCCAGGTTTAAGTTTCAGCTGTAGGAGATAAGTAAAATAAATTAAGAATAATAAAATAAGTTAAACAATAAAAATTAAAGAAGCAATATGAACATATATAGGCTACTCTTGGAGCTTTTTTTATAAGTAGAAAACAAATGAATATGATGCATTAAAAATTGTCAACATTTTTCTTCTTTCAATTTCTCCCTCCTTTGTCTAAAAAAAATGGCCATTAGAAAGGTAACATTTTAAAATTGTTGTGACATAGTTGAATAATTCATGTAACTGTTCCCAAAATATTGCCTCTACTGTGCTTTTCAATCATATGCCATTCCCTAGGATATTGCTTGCCCTGTAGAGGATATCCGTCATATAACTTACTAGCTTCTCCTGTCAGTGAAGTATTTAATGCACTGCTGGATAATGGAGAAGTTGAGATGAACCTTCCATGCCTTATGGCAATAAGACATAAAGTTGTTTTTCAGTTAGTACCCTCTGTAACAACAATAGCAGCAATAAATACTAACAATACATTGGTGATAAGTCTCATTAGAAAGAGCTCATATTTTTCAGAGATAGTGACAACTGAAAATAGATAAGAGGGAGAGGAAAAATAAAGGCATCTTGAATCTCAGCTTTGGGGAAAAGGTGGAGTATAAATAAAATTGTGGAGAATGAATGTTAAAGAAATTAACATGTACAAAAATGGGAATTTGAATGTGCCTTCCTTTAAAAGAAGTGTTTATGTGTGTGCGTGTGCACCTTCAATTTGCCTATGGTGACCCCATGAATTTCATAGGGTTCTATTAGGCAAGGAGGACTCAGAGGTGGTTTGGCCACTTCTTTCCTTTAAAATATAGCCTACAGCACCTGGTATTTGTTAGCAGTCTCCCATCCAAGTACTAACCAAAACTGACCCTACTTAGCTTCCAAGAGCAGACAGGATCTAGTGCCTTTAAGCTATTTAGGTTTCTAAAAGGAAATGCTTTTAAAAATAATTATGCTTGAACATAACCCCTTAATACTGAAAAAAAAAATTCAGTTAGGAGCAGTGCTTACAGACCACACTTATTTTCATTCAGCATGCATGCACACATATATTCTCAGAGTTGTATTTTTGTAAGATAACTATATAATATATACCGTACCTCACCTGTATAATATTTGTTCAAGCATATTTATTTTTAAAAGCATTTCCTTTTAGAAACCTAAATAGCTTAAAGGCACTAGATCCTGTTGAATGGTGCTGGGAAGAAGGTGGGCATTGATCAACTAGCCCAGTGATAATATGGTGGCAGAGATTTACAGACCAGGTTTTTTTAACAGTGCATAAATGCCCACCTTTTCGAACTTGGCCCATGTGTAGAGGCATAGAGGCAGTCTTCTGTTTGCAGGGCTAGCCAGACTACTTTCAAAACAAGGAATAATAAGAAGCAAGAACAGGGGTCTTGAAGTTGCCCATCAGTAGTTAACACCTGGATGGTAAACTGCAGGCAGCACTATAGTGAACTGTATTGTTTTTCTATTTAAATTGTAGCAATTATTTGCATTTGTACATATAAATAAGTACATACAAACTTCATGCAAATCTCTAACCTCTTTTGTCATCTTCTGCTGTGGGGGAGGTGATGCATTTTCTCTTTTTTGGAAAAAGCATAAATGCCCTATGATGTTTTCAGCCTTCCATTTTTGTGTTAATGTAAGCTTGTCATAGACAAGTTAAGACAGTGTTTAGAATGGACTTAGACTGGATTGCTTTGTAAAAGCCAAATGTAATATAATTTTGAACCTAAAAGAATTAATGGTCCTTCTGACAAGCCCCCTCCTCACAAATGCGGTAGAATAATGATGACAGCAGGATCTCCATGCTGTTTTGTTATCACTTGCGGTATTTGCTTCTCTTACCTGTCATCTCTGGGTGCCTCTGGCCATGGCTCTGCTCTTTTATGTACCATGGCAGTAATCCTTACTGGTTCCCAATGGTGTAAAGCTTGATTTGAGAAATCCCCAATCTGAATAAAGAGGACAGAAATTACGTGTCCCACATTGGAACAGCTGTCAATGACTATATTGCATGTTTGGCCATCTCATTTTTTTAATTATATAAATATCCTGGCACATCAGAGGTCTTTCAAGGGAATGTTCACACCACAAAAACATACAATAAATAAAAATAATAACAAATATTAGTATTAGGAGAGTTAATGTTCAATATGGCCCACTAAACTGATGAACAGTTTTCTGATATGTGATAGAAAAGTGAATGTTTTCAACATTTTCAAGAGCTTTTTCCAAATTCAACAGAAATCTTTCAGTGATCAAAAAGATGATGCTATTTTTATGTTAAAGGATACAATGTATACTCATCTTTATCATTCTTATAAATAAAATGGATATCACATGTCTGGGATATACGAGATGCCAACATGACCCAGAGTAGGACTGCTTTCCTGTATAACCTGACCTATGGAAAACAGACTCCTGGCTCCCTCCCCCACTATAAATTTAAATAAATAGCAGGACCAGGGACTTTAAATATGTGCTACTCCTCTCCTGCCATTCTTCTGATGCCGCATTGAGTGAGACTCAGACACTTAGCTTTCAGGCACTCGGGCTGGGAACTATGCTTGATTTCCTTTTGGCCTAGACTTATTCCTGCTGCATAGTTGCTTCCCTTTCCACTGGGGACTTAAAACACAAGGAGGTATGAGTTTTGATGTGACACAGCTTTCCTTGTACAGAATCCTTTAAATCTTGAGAAGTAGATGGCCCTTTATAGTAGCGTGGTGGTAAATTTTGTAATCCAGATGCCCTTCATAATAATCACCATGGCCAGGCCCCAACAGTGTACCTAAAGGGAGAGAGGTAGCTGTGTTGCTTCATTCTCTGAAGATGCCAACCATAGATGCTGGCAAAACGTCAGGAAGAAACTGTTCTGGAACATGGCCACATAGCCCGAAAAACCCACAAAAAACTATTTGCTTCATTTTCTCTCTGTCTTTTAGAGGATAGCAGGGGAATAGCTACAGGAGAAGCAAAATGAGGCATTAACCCACAAATAAGAATTCTCCCCCCAAATAAATTTTCTTTAATTACCCCCAAGTTTCTAGCACTGCAATAACTTAAACTTCAGCTGTTGTTGTTTGCCTTCAAGTCATTTTCGACTTATTACCATAAGGTGAACCAGTCATGGGGCTTTCTTGGCAAGTTTCTTCTGAGAGGATTTGCCATCGCCATCCTCTGAGGCTGAGAGAATGTAACTTGCCAAAGGTCACCCAGTGGGTTTTTATGGCTGAACCAGGATTCAAACTCTGGTCTCCACAGTCCTAGTTCAGCACTCAAATCACTATGCCACACTGGCTCTTCATAAGCTAGCATTTAAAAATACAGCTTAGGTATCCAAAGAAAAGAGGCAAGCAGAGTTAGCAAGGAAGTAGGAACACAGAAAATATAATGAGTTCGAGATGTGGCTCACTCTCTGCATTGTTATATATTTGGGTGCTGAAGGAAAATTTCATGAGGAGGACAGAATTCTTATTTGGGAGGGAAATGTCCCCATTTTGTCCCTAGTAGCTATTCCCCTAGAGGTTCATTTTTATTGTTGTGTGTCTTAAAGTGGTTCCTAACTTGAGATTATCCTAAAGAGAACCCATTATGGGATTTTCTTGGCAATATTTGTTCTGAGGGGGGTTTACCTTTGCCTTCCTCTGAGGAAGGGTGAATGGGATGTGCCTAAGGTCACTTGAGTGGATTTTCATGACCTAGTCTCTCAGAGTTCTAGTCCAGCATTCAAACCACTACGCTTCACTGGCTCTTAACCACATAGAGAGATAACTTTATGTAGACTGCAACAATGCAATGTGCCAAGCTGTGGCAGAATGGGAAACTCCAGCTTATAATGTGGCCAGACTATTTGTAACAGACTGTCATTTGGTTTGAACTACTAAAGTTCTGTGACTAAAAACAGATTAGTCATAAAATATTAAGGGGCCATGTAATTCCATTCACTCTTCCTCATAACATATGTTCAAGATTTCAAAGATCTGGCAAAATCTAAATTAAGCATTACAGTGTGACTTTGATATACACTGGGGTTTGGCTCCTGGACCACCACCTCTGCATGGGTACAAAAATCAGGAGCTCCTCAAGTCAAATTAAATACAGTGGTGTAGTAAAATGGTGTCTCTTATATAAAATGGCAAAAAAGAACCCTGGTCTCCACAGTCGTAGTCCAGCGCTCAACCCACTACACCATGTTGGCTCTCTGGAAGTTGGGCATCTCCCAACCAGCCAACTGGAAGATTATGGAATTTGTAGTCCAAAAAAGTAGCTTTCCTGAGTTCTGATAAGTGTGTGTCTACACACAAGTGTGTGTTGTTACTGGGAAAACCAGTCTGTCCTTGTAGTTACGATGTGAGTATTGCAGCTACACTTGGGGAATAAAAACCAGAGTAGATGGTTACAGAAGATGTCATTATCTATGCCAATAAAAATGTCCTGACATTTCAGCCCTGTGAGTCCTGATACCACTACAACACTAGCCTCTTGCAGTTTAAAAGGACTGGGCCAGGTGAGTGGTGAATGGGAAGTTGTTACTGGAATAGCATTGCTATGTCTATTGGGATGAGAGGACTCTGGAATACACTAGCTTGTTGAACGCTAGTTTGTAGATTAGGAAGCAGGGGCAATTCAGATGCACATTCAAGCTGTGAGGCACTTTATTGGTATCCAAACTCAGGTGTGAATCCAAATGTATATCCTGTTGAAAGCATTGTAGTGTGTGGTGTGTTGGCTACTATGTCTAAATGTAGGTGAGGGATGAATGCTGTCTACATGGATTTTCCCAAAGATATTCCCTCCCATCTTAACAATGTATGGGTTGATGCATTGTCAAGCACTGATGACTCCAACATGTTGATGGCATGCATGCTAACATGAATATTTGATGTACTCCAGTGATTTCTCATCCAGAGGGTTATATGAATGTGGAAAGTGGCTCTTGTCTGCAGATCCTCTTAAACTTTGTTCAGGTGTTCACATTCCAGGGTGTGAAGAAGAGGTGGGTGCATGAGTTTCAGTCCCATGCCTGATCTTCCCATTGCAACAGAGAAGGGCTGAAGAGCATGTCTGAAAGGGATTAAAGTGACCTGCTCAAGGATAGACCTGGCACAATGAGACCTTGGAGTCTTGTAACTACCTGCTGCTGAATATGGCTACAGATTTACTTCAGACCTTGTCTGTTAATATGAAGAGGCCAGGAACAATTGAATCAGAATATATCCCTGTCTCCTCTCCACAGACTAGAATCCAGGGTGGTAGAGCCATAGTAATTGGTTGCAGCAAAAACAACAAAGATTCTTGTGGCACTGTAAAGTCTAACAGGTTTTATTTAGCATTAGCTTTCTTGGACTCCAGCCCACTTGAATATGGCTTCAGTTGGACTGAAATAAAGAAGTATGTAGAGCAGGGAGAGGGAAGATAAAAGGAAGGCGGACAGATTCTCTTCCTATTTGCGCTGCCCCATTCCCTGTCTCTGTGAAACGATTTCAGTGGTTTTCCATAAAAATGCAAAGTAAAAGGTATGATACACAATGATTCATTTCTGCAGTATTGTACAACAGCTCTTTTCCTTCTTCATGGTTCTACACTTGTTTTATATATCACTAATTTATCTAGTGCCCTTTGTCCATGACCATTACAGGGCTTGATGAAATGTTGAATCAGGACAGGCAGATGAGGGAGGAAAATATTATTAGGCTCTGAGCGACTAGCATTCTCCATAGTTGTTACAAGTGCAGAGGGCAATAAATCACTCATACATATTTTGTGATGTATCTCTTTTTCTCTCTCCAGGTTTTTGTCAAGCAGGCAAAGATTTGCGGTTAGTATCACTGTGTATGGAACAGATTGATATCCCAGCAGGTTTCCTGTTGGTGGGAGCCAAGTCTCCAAACCTTCCTGAGCACATTCTAGTCTGTGCTGTTGACAAGAGGTTTCTTCCAGATGACCATGGAAAAAATGCACTTTTAGGTAAATGGATTTTTTTTCATTCAGTATTCTTCATGCCATGACAAACATATGATATCCAGAGGCTGGATTAGTGTGTGTATATGTATGTCACCTGTCAGCTTGTGGCAACTCCGTGCATTTCATAGGGTTTTCTTGGGTAAGGAATATTCAGAAGTGATTTTGCCAGTTTTTTCCTCTGAAATACAGCCCACCACAGCTGCTATTCATTGGCAGTCTCCCATCCAAAAACAAATGAGGATAAGCCAATTCAGTACATTCTTTTTTCATCATGGTATCCTGTAATTGTTTTAAAAGGCCTTCCCTAAACAAAGTCTGAATCCTGTGATTCAGTTTTAATACCACCTTAAAGTCACAAGAGGTGCTCAGGGGCTGCCCAGAGGGTTGATCAAGCAGATGTGATGTCAGTAGCCAATGGTACATGCAGGGGTTGAAGTGAGAGACTCTTGGGTGGGAGAAACTGGGCAGAACTGCCCCATTTGCCAATGTACCATTTTGGAACTGTCTGTGTTTCCAGGACTTCCCAAGAATTTATTTGGTACCAAATACTGACACACAATTACTGTCATAAGATAAAGTTAATTGGTGATACACTGGTGCCTCGGGATACGAAATGATCGGGTTACGAAATTTCCGGGATACGAAAAAGTTGGATTGGCAAAAACTGTTTCGGGTTACGAAATATTTTTCGGGTTACGAAATTCATTTCGGCGCGAAATTCAAATGCTGCAAAGTGCAGCTATAGGCTTTCCAGTGCTAACGGAAAGCCTTTTCGGGTTACGAAATTTTCGGGTTACGAAAGGAATGGCGGAACGAATTAATTTCGTAACCCGAGGCACCAGTGTAAATGATACAGCAGGTGGTTTAGAGCAGAGAAGCATTCCATCCTTTTTGCTGATGAGGTTCAGCCCCTAAACAGCTAATTCTACTCAAATTATACCTGGCTGGCAATCCAGTTCTCCATGGGTGTGTGCCCCATTATTCCCAGTGTGGCTTTCAGTGTATGCTGAAATCTGCGAAAAGTGCACCCGCGTATGACGTGGGTGCACTGTAATAAGTTTCAAAATGAGGTTCAGAAACATACAAAGCCAGTCAGTATTGCTCATGTGCAGTCTCATTCTCAGGTGGCGATTTGTGCATTCCACTAGGACTATGGGAGCCCAGGATTTGACTCTCTTTCTGGTTGTGGAAACCTACTGGGTGACCTTGGGCAAATCACACTTTTGCAGCCTCAGAGAAAGACAATGGCAAAAATCATCTGAATAAATCTTACCAAGAAATCCCCATGATAGGTTTGCCTTAGAGTTGCCACAGGTCAGCAATAACTTCACAGGACACAACTACTATAGGACATCAGCAAACATCTTTATATATACAAAGTGAAAAGGTTGTTTTGGCCATATGTTTATTCTGTCCTTTGAATTTAATTTGGATTAAAATGCAGTGAAATATATTTTAAAGCATTTCAGGCAGAGTGGGCTGACATGGTCTGATAGGAAAATGTACATCTTAGGCAGTATGTTTTTCTATTGCTTCAAATTAGTAATGTTACTGAAATTTTAAAATGATTTCCTTTTTTGTTTTTGAATATATTTACTATGGCTATTTTTAAACTGTTGATTAGACTGCTCAAACAGACAGTGTTATATTAGCCATGATGCATTTTCTGTAGGAATGTTGACACTGAACAAATTGCCTAACAACACATTATAATCACAGAGAGAGATGGTTTTGTTATATACCTCACCTACTGACTTTCATTTGCTTTCTCCCATCATACAAAGACATCTTTGAAATCAGTGGGGATTCTGCAATGGGCCAAGGAAAATATATTGCTCTAACTATATCCAGGGAAACCCAATTAAAGATGTAATTTAGCCACCTTGCAAACTAGTTTGACCCTCTGACCTCTTTTCCCAAGTCTTTTATGTTTAAATTACAGTACTTTTTAGAGTGATGAGCTTTCAACTTTTTTTTTAATGACACTAAGTGCTTTGCCTCAAATATTTACTTATTTATGTTGTATCAGAACATCCTGTAGGAGGAAGAATCTATTGTGACAACCTGAATGACTTTTTTACATCAACTTCTATGGATCTGAAAGGAAATATATTTTCTTCTTTGTTGCATTCCTTTGGAACACCTAAATCAGTTTGTTATATTAAAGTGAAAAGGGTGCCTCTGCAAATGCAAGGAAATCTGATGCAACATTAAAGTTAACTCAAGAGAGCATTTGTTTCTGGGAAAGATAAAACCCTTGCATCCCTTCTAACCCTAATAGAGAAATATGGCTTCATAAGAGATGGTGAAAGTCTCCATCAAACTACTTACTTTTCCTAAAATTGCTATGTCAGTGGTCAGTTTTGAAAGTTTCCTCTCCTTTGAAGTGTATGTGTGTGTGGTTTGTTCCCCTCAGTAACATTAGTAATCTGAAGCAAAAGAAAACATACTGCTCTTAGAAGATGCACATTTTACAGTCAGAACATGTCAGCCTACTTTAAAAAATATACTGCACTGGGTCATGTTACTTTGGGTGAAACCACAGTTTGGAAAATGTTTTTTTTAAACTATGTACATCTCTGAGAATTGGCTGTGCTAGCTCGGGGATTGTGGGAACTGTTATCCAAAAGAATGACTTTCTCAAGCTGTGGTTGAATTCTGGCAGAGTCAGTCCATGATCACAACCAAACATGAGCAAGTTACAACTTTCACTTTTACCAGAGGCCTAGATTGAGAGTCCTTGAGGGTCTATGTTTAGACCATGAGCCATCAGTTTTCTGCCTCTGCTTTGTACGGCACAAGTAGGTGATGCATGGAAAATAATAATGGTATTGATTTCTATTCCCTTTTGTTTAGCACGCTGTTTGCATGTGGTAGAACTATGCTAGTAAACACAGAATGTGCTCGGTAGGTGACTGGTGCACAAGGTTTAATAATGGATAATTAACAATGCTGGTGGCAATGAAATTGCTTGTTTCTCAGTTTACCAAGGGAAGAATCTTAATCTGTATCTCCCTCCCCTGTTAGGTTTTTCTGGAAACTGTATAGGCTGTGGAGAAAGAGGATTTCGATATTTCACTGAATTTTCCAACCACATTAATCTGAAGCTCACCACTCAGCCAAAGAAGCAGAAGCACTTAAAGTACTACCTAGTAAGAACCTCTCAGGGTGTGCTGTCAAAGGGACCCCTTATATGCTGGAAAGGTAAAAAATATTCTGTTAAATATTAGAGAACTGTAAATCTAGCTTGATTAAACATTAAATGCCTTTTTGGTTAACTTTTTTTAAAAGTGGAGGGGTGGAGTCCTAAACTTTTCTCAGTTAGTCAGTGGAAGGTAGCATATGGTTTCAAGTGTCTCGAACAGCCTCTGAAGGGACTGTTCCACATGTCACATATCAACAAAGTTGGGATGGCCACCAAATTAATATTCAGTATGAATTGGAGCTTATAGTATTTCTCTGCCAAAGTGCATTTGCATGATATGCCGCATTTCAAATGCCTAGTTATCACATTCATACTTCACACTTTTAGATATATACCCACAAGATTAGTTTGTGAAGGAGCCTTGCATGAACTACTTCCCTTCTCACATATATCACTAAATTGACCATGATATAGTGAGTGAATATATTAAATATATAAGAATTTTCCACTGAGGTAGGGTTTAAAACTTACTTTAGAGCAAGAGGGGAAAACCTGAGACCTGGCGCCCCAAACTAGCTCTATAGTTTACCCAGGTAGCCACAGCCCCTTCCCCATGACACTATGGTGTCTTGGTTTCCCAGGTTTTAGAGTTTTTCCCTTTTCTAAAAGACTGAAATGACTTTCTTAAGGCTTTGTTATGGCTAGAAACAGCTTTAATCTAAAATGTACTATTAATTGTAGTCCCACCTATTTTTCCTTTTGTGCTGCCCACCATTGGATTGTAGCTTCTGAGAACTTCTCTGAAAATGAATTCAACCATCAGGCTGAAAAAGGTTCTCCCCATCTTTCCTTTAGAGCAGCCATTCCCAACCTGTGCTCCAAGGAGCCCTTAGGGCTCCACATGCACTTCTTCGGTGCTCCGAGGCCACTCCAGGAAAATAAAAGACATAAAACTTGTATGAAATCAAAGGATAAGAAATAAAAAGTAACACTACTCCTAAACACCATTAACTTATAAGACATAGGGTAGGTCTCTTAGGGGCTCCACCATAGAAATTGATTCTAAAAAGAGATCCATGAGTCAAAACGTTTGGGAACTCCTGCTATAGAGGAAGTGATGCTTCATATTAACACAACAAAACCCCAAAATCTATTCTTGTTTCTTGTACCTGTCCTACAATATATTTTTATATTTCTCTCTTGAGGTCTTGCGCAAGTGAACCATATGTGATGGGTTAGACTGAGAGAATAAAAGAGAGAGAGGCCCAAATTCATTTGACTGAGATTTATGGCTGATCATGGACTGGGATTTAAAATCCAGGCCTCTTTACTTGCTGAGCAAGCTATTGCTCAGTGGTCTTCACCAAAGAGATACTGAAACTGGGTTAAAGATAATAGAAAGAAGAAATTCACCACAGATTGCCTGAGGTTAAACATGGTACTCGAAGAATTTGTGGCAATTGGTAACAGGTATATTGATGCCAGCATTAGTTAAGAAAGTAACAGGTTCATTGTGCTGTGTGATTTTCCCCTAAAGGGTGAGATGAGAGAGGACAAGCAGCCAACAGTAACAATTGGCTGAGTGAAAGTATTCTTATATGCTGGTTCCATGACAGTTTGCCATAGGTTGTCACTTAGCCATCCCTTCACTGCCATTGTCTGGTTCTATCCTGCTCCTGTAGTTCAATTGTGCATGGTGTTGTCACTTCCTCATCTTCCCTCTAAGTCCCCATGTGTGACTCTGAACACTACAGCCATGCTTGTGTGCTTTCTGGGTGCAATTGTTCCATGGCTTTTGTTGCATGTGATTTTTGCAAAGGCCCTTACTTCTGTTACTGCACATCTCTCCTACATTGAATGGCCCCCTCCCTGCTGTCCTTCCATAGGCAAGCAAAGACCTTTTTAGTCCAGCAGACTTTTAAAATGACAAGTTTATAAAGAATATGCTGAGGGTGCTGTATTATTTTTGACTGAATTTTTAAATTGCTTTTTATTTTTCAATGGTAGTCTATGTTTTTAAATGTAGTTTTAAATCACTTCAATATTGTTAATTCTTTAATCCCATTTCATTGTTCATTGTTTATTGTTCAAAAACATATATTATAGTTTTAGCTGTTTTATGTTGCCTTGAGTACCAATTTTAAGACAAAGGTAGGAGAGAAATAAATATGATCATTGGTATCTCATTGCCTAGCAGAACATGAGCTGATGGTATTAGACTTAGTAGTATTTAACCCTCTTTTTATGAAGCTGTGTTTTTCTTAATGTGCGAATGGAAAGAACATTTAAAGATATTTGGAAAATAGTTGAAAAACATGTTTTTGATGACAAGAAACCTGGACTGTTAAGAGTCTTTGCAGTTTTGAACTTACTGTGGACAAGATTTGTATGTGATTATTGTGCATTGAGAACAGCATTTCTGTGCAGAAAATGCTGTAGTTGACTTATTCTGTGTAAAATCTGCATATGGTATTTTTGCACAAGAAATAGCATTTTCTGAATAGGAATATTACTTTCTTGTGGAGAGCAATGGCATCACTAGGGTTGGCATCCCCTAATGACACCCCAGGCACAGAGAATGTTGTTTTCTGTGTGTGGGTCCCCCCCCCCCCCTTGTGTGAACTTTGCTTAAAATAAGTCTTGATCTGTGAAAAGTCTCCACAAACTGCACAGTTTTCAAATATTTTTTGCTGCAGGAAGAAAATTGATAAAAGCAGTTGTTGCTTCCTTTGAGAAGAAAATTAGCAAAGAATTCCATCTTGACCTTAAAGTTATTCTCGAATTCCCCCCTTACACTAATCAGGTATAAGTGACTGCTTAGCTGAAATGACTCTTGGTGACACTGCAGCAGTATTGCATTCGAATGAACTCTATTGTTAAATGTATAACCTTTTTAATTTTTGAGTAAGAATTCTTTTTGGTGTGTTTTGTACCTTTTAATGAGCTTAATTAACATTTGTTAATGCTTTGTTGTCTCACTGTCAAGTTTGGCTGCCTTAATATGTACTATAGCTGCTTCACTTGCAGAATGTAGAAGCAGGCAATCTTCTGCTACTAGCCATTCTGCTAAACCTAGTTCATCAGCATCTCCGTCCTTGACCCCTGAGAGTGGAGCAGCTAATGGATACAAGCCAGGGTTTACTCAAACAGGTAGGAGCTGAGAATTAATTCTGTCCTAGACCTGATGCTTGTAACTGTGCTACCATTTAGGCTTCACATGATCACATGTCGTAGAGTTGCTCACAGCCAAAGAAAAAACCTGGCCAAGTGTGGTCAAGGTCCAACATGCATTCATTGCAGTATGAAGAAGATCTGCACAAAGTCCATTTAAAAGAGGAGCCCTTATTGGGCATTTGCTTTTCTTGTGATTATAGTTGTATGAAGCAAAGACTGGAGTTCCTCTTGCGGATCCATCCTTCTCACTGGCCCTGTGCTGGGCAAAAGTCTGAATGGGGGAGTTTCTTCTATATCCATTTATATGATGTTGAAACTTGGGGTGGGATAGGGAGCTTTTCCATGTTGATCAGGCTGTCTGCTTCAGATCTTGCCTGTCTGGATAGTGGAGATGGTGAAGATTCAACAGCTGAGGTTTTCCGACCTATTCAGCCCTGCTCTCCCCACACACAACTGTAATCACATGAAGAGACAATTGCCACAAAAGGCTACAGCTGCATGGTCACACTTGGTGGACTGCAACTTATATGTTAGGAAGAGGCTCCTTATAGTCAAGTTGGAAGACTATCTTTTTGTGCCCAATATTTAAAATGTTAGAGAGCCAGCGTAGTGGTTTGAGCCTTGGGCTACAACTCTGGAGACCAAGGTTCAAATCTCTGCTCAGCCATGGGAACCCACTGGATGATCTTGGGCAAGTCACATTCACCTCCAAAATTAAAAATCCCAGGGCTCCATAGGATGGAGCTACAGCTCTTAAAGTGGTGTCAAACAACATTATTTCTACAATGTAGATATATCCTATATGGTTCAGAATGCCAATAAAGAGTTCTTTGCCATTTGAATGCTCCAAAACCAATATATATTGGCCAGATAGAAGTTATACTTTTACCCATCATAATTTCTTGGACTGCTTTAGCACTTTGTACCAAGAACAATGCTGCTTACATTTAAAATTTTGTTGTAACTGTACCTGCAGTGTTATAAAAGTTATAAAAATTAGGAGCAGATGTATTCAGATCTCAGAGGTTTAGTAGTCAATTGTAGTCTCTCCCTAGTTGGATAATACTTTAATGCAACAGGAATCATTCTTATATTGACACTTAAACTTCTGAACCAGCTTACAAATGTTTAAACAGAAGGCAAAGAATGTTTACATTTTTATTTTTTGAAATATTGGCTTTGAAGTTTCTTGGCATAGAAACATGTAGTCAGAAGAGAAGTCATTTTATCTGTGATAATGAGTAATCTAATATAGACATAGTTTTGTCTTGGGTTACACCTACCAAGTCAGTAAAGTTACTTTCTGTGCCGTCGTCCTTTATTGACTCATTGTTACTTTGTTTGATTTGTTCTTCTGTATCACTGTTTGCTTCAGAGGTCACAGTTGCCAAACTTTTTTTAAAAAGCAAAACAAACCTTCTGGTAGATGTATAAGCTTTCAGCAAATATGCATCATATTATTCTCAGAAATATGTAGAAAGTCCACGAATAGGTTGTTGAGAGTAACATAGCTGAACAAAATGAAAGATTTCTGTAGAAACCTATATTTTTATTTTTAGTAATTTATTTTGGACATTTGCATGCTTTTTTCCCCTCCCCAGTAAGTAATTCTGAATAATTAACAATAACTAATTCAAATAACATAAAAACAAAAACAGAAACAGAATGACAAGACTGAACAGGAATGCTTCTTCACATGTTGTCACTCTCTGTTCAATTGGGAACTCCTGTTCACACTCACTGTTCTTCATGTGAGGAAAGCAACAGAACTGGAAATGATGAATTCATGTCTTACTCACTTGTGAATTAAATACACTTTGTAACAAATAAAATTGGACTAAAAATATCAACTAACCCAAATGTGAGTAATTCTGGAAAACTGGAGGTGAAGTTTTCAGATTCCTTGGGCATATTTGGAGCTGCACCTGTTTTTCTCAAATCTGAACACTTTGTATTTCCTTTAGCCTTGACACATGAATTTAAGTTATCCTGTCCATTCTCCAATTTTGAGTATTCCAGTTGGCAAATCCTTCTCTGCCTCTTTGTGTTACCCCCCGCCAGCCCCAGACCGCTCCCCTGTTAAGTGTTGCATTGTCCCCTGGGTGTAACAGCTCAAGAGATAATTCAAAGATATAGCCGTGTTACTCTGTAGAATCAGTATGTAGAAAGATCTTCTAGATGAAGAGAGTGTCAGTGTGATGTAGTGGTCTACAATTCAGTCATAGAAACCCACTAGGTGAACCTGGACAAGTCATACTCTCTCAGCCTCAGAGGAAGGCAAAGGCAAACCCTCTCTGAACAAATCTTGCCAAGAAAACCACACAATAGATTTACCTTAAGGTTTCCATAAATTGGAAACAACTTGGAGGTGCACGACAGCAACAGTATCAGCAGAGCATGTTTTGGGAGCAATCTCCTTCCTTTTGCTTTCTCCCACTATTTTCACAAGCAAGCATGGCTTGTTTACTTTTCTCAGATTAATTTATCCAGTAAAATCCAGTTTACTTTGTTTACCAGGAAAAGTTCACTGTTAGGTCACAACAATTTTAGACATGTTGGAATATCAGCTGTAAAGGGAAAGACAGAGCCAATGTTAAAATATAACCTTGAGGTTAAACAAGTCACTTGTAAAAGAAGAGGAACATCAGGATTATGTAGTTGTCCTAAAAAAATCAAAATTCTACACAAGAGAAATTACGCACAACTTTTCTGTTTTAAAGAAAGTCAAACATGCAATTTATAAGTTGCAGAACTTATTTTATTTATGCTTTATATGATTTTATATGGTTTTAGCAATATGATTTTAATTGTTTTTTTAATTTTTATTGTAAAGTTTTAAAAGTATTTTATCAGTGAGCCCCTTTGGGTCCCCTTCTGGAAGAAAAGTGACATGTTAAATTTATATATAAATGTATAATTATAATTATATATAAATTTATTTTAAATACATATATAAAATAAATTACAAATATCTCTTGACTTTCATTTAAGATTATCAGTTTAAACTAAATCTCATCATAAATGTGCTGCTTAAACCTTACTTATAGTTTCATGAATTAATGTGCGTGGTTTGAGAGTTAGACTATGACTCTGGAGCCCAGGGTTTGATTCCAAGCTTGGCTATGAAACCCACTGGGTGACCGTGGGCAAATCAAACTCTCTCAACCTCAAAGGAAGGCAAGGACATAACACCTCAGAACAAATCCTGCCAAGAAACCCTCATGATAGGTTTCTCTTGGGGTTACCATAAGTCAAAAATGTCTTGAAGGCACACAACAACACCAACAGGTAAACATGAAAAAGCAAGCAAGCATCTATTCCTTGTTCATTCTATGAACAAAAATGACAGTGAGATAATCAAATATGAGATCCAGTTGTAGACAATTTAAGAACAGCATACACTTAGTTACTCTTGAAATAAAAATATGAAAGTTTTAAAACTTATTTTCTTTGGTTGGGGAGCAGGTAAAATGATATAATGGCCAAGTAGTCTAAACTCTGGCCTTTGAGTTCCCAGTTCACTGACTAGATCCATTTGTTCCCTTAGTGCTTTTTGTGTCTGCTTCCCTCTTTGTTTCCTTGTGGGATTTTTCCATAAATAATAGTGGCATGGTGTGGTTTGAGTGTTAGACTATGACTCTGGAGACTAGGGTTCGTGTCCCAACATGGCCATAAACCCACTGGGTGACGCTGGGCAAGTCACACTCTCTTAGCCTCAGGGGAAGGCAAAGGCAAACCACTTCTGAACAAATCTTGCAAAGAAAGCCCCATGACCTTATGGTCTCCATAGGTTGGAAACAACTTCAAAGCACACAAGTACAATAAGAAGAATAACAGTTTAAAAAACCTTGGAATAGCAAGTGACTGCCATATAACTCTGCATGTTTTAAGGGCAGCATACCGCTGGCAGTTTGCAAATATGAATAAGAAAATGTGAAACATCTATGTAACATTTATGACTTAGTTTAATAAACGATGGGCTAAATTCAAGACCTATTGGATCAATTAAACTTACATAAGTGTTTAAAAATATTTTTATAAAGATTTTAAATAGCAACCAAATACAAATAAAGACAGTAATATAAAAATAGCCAAAGAAAGGCAGAATAAAGATAGAAAGATAAACAGAAAAATAAAACAATTACTTCCAACCTTCCTACCCATGATTATACAAATAAACTATACAGTTTTACTTCTTTCACTTATTTATATTACATGCTTCTATCACTTAGATACTCCTAATAATGATCAAAATGCACTATTAATATATTTTATTTATAGTCTTGTATAAAAACAATCAATGATTCTTAATCTTTCCTACATCTTTTATAAAGTAGATAAGTTGTCCATTTCCTCTAAGTCCATTAGTTTTGTTAACCAATCTTGTTGAGCTGGAATCTCTGTATTCCTCCACTTCTGCACATATAACAGCCTCGCTGCTATAATCATATATTGTAGTAATATTCCATCCTTCTAATTTGATCATTGAACACTCTCTGCTTTCAACTGTAAATTTACTTTCAAAATCTTCTGTATCATATTATGCATCTGTTACAAATCCAATAGTTATGCTAGAAAGTCCCCATTTGTTGTTCACACCTCCAACACAACCTCAGCATTCCTTTATGTATTTTAGAGAGTTTTCAGAAGTTAAATACCAGTGATACAAAAACCTACATTAAGTGTTGACTTACTAGGTTCCTGCTTGTTCAGATGGGTGTCCTAATAATTGGCTGTAGGCATCATTGCTGTTTTGTTTGTATGAGTGATGTACTTCCTATCATTCATATTGTTGTTGTGTGCCTTCAATTGTTTCTGACTCATGTGAACCTAAGAACTAGCTTTACAAGATTTGTTCGTAGGGGTAGAATTCAAAGATATAGCCGTGTTAGTCTGTAGAATCAGTATGTAGAGAGATCTTGTAGCACCTTCGAGACTAACTGAAAGAAAGAAGTTGGCAGCATGAGTTTTCATAGACAGAGTTTGCCATAGATAAAAGTAAGGTTTAATTGGTGCATTTGTGATGAGATTTAGTTTAAACTGATATTCTTAAATTTTCCCTAAATTAATAAAAAGATATGCAAAAATTACACACTCTTAAATCTAATTAATTGCTCTTTTGACATGCAAATAAACATGTTTTGATGATCAGATTTGTATCATTGTTCAAAATACGTGAAGGTGCACTGGGGAAAAACTATATTTAAATTGATTAATTAAATTAGAATTTTCTTTTGGTGATTGATTTTAAATCTGTCCACCCAGTTCCACACCCCTAATTGTGGATGACATTATGTTAAAAGGTTCTGATTTTGAGGAACCCAAACAGCTGAAATAATAGAAATAAAATTTATTATTATTATTATTATTATTTCCTGCCTCTCTCAATGGATCGAAGCGGGATTACAAGCATAAAACCACAATAACATCTAGATTACATTGAAAGAGTAGAAAGACACTGAAAGAGTAGAAACTGTTGTAGGACTACCCATTAGCTTGCTAGGTAGGAATGTAAGATTACCCTCATCTGGACTGACAATTTGTGACAACAATGAAGACATGCTACAAAGAAGAGAACCTGTTCTGGCATTAAAGAGGTATGAAGAACTTAATGGAACAGCCACCACATTTTGGAGAAATAACCAAGGCGAGCTAAGCTGCTAGGAAACACTAAAATGTTGTCTATTCTGAATCAGATCCTCTTATATGCTGAGGCCAGTACAAGTTTCTGTTCTTAGGTAGTAAGGTTTCAGAATACAAATAGCCCAACCATTATATCAGTGTTTCCATCTGTTCCAATATCGTCATTAGTCAAGCAGAGCTTTCAACAGAATTTCAGAGTTTTGTACTACAACTCCCAAAATCTCACAGCTAGCATGAGCAGTGGCCTTGCTGGGTGGGAGATCCTGGGGACTGCAGTCTAAAGAAGTAAGTTTTCTAAGCTCTGGTTATGTTGCAGAACTCAACACTACTTAAGTAGAAATGGGGAGATATGTCTGCATACTTCCATCCTAGATATCTGTTCCCTGACTCGTTTTGGGCAAATAGTTTGCTTCAGAATTTCTCTAGTTTTTATATTGAGGATGATATTTATGTTTCCTTCAGGTGCTTAAAATTGTTACACTATATATATCCATGTATAAGTCTAGAATTTTTTTTTGTCAAAGATCAACCCCAAAAGTCTGGGTTCACTTACCCCTGGGTCAATGTAAGTACTTTACTTAACTCTAACAAAAAACAAAAACATAATTCTCTTCTGTGGTGAAAGGCAAGAGCTTAGTTCATCCCAGGAACACATAGAAGAAGAAGGGCAGGAAAACGGTGGCGGCGGTGGCTCTTTGGTGAAGCACTCAGAAAAATCCAGCTTTGAAGGATTTGAATAAGACATTTGACAGTTTTTCTGGGTTTAAATCAGGCAAATTTACCACATTAAAGTTAAAGGTTGTAATCACTGCTAATGTAGTTGCCATTTTCTTTGCTTTGTCTTTATATCCTTTTTGACATGTGCGCATTTTCCTAGCCCCCCAAAAACCCCATGCGTGGTGGCCTCTCCTCACATTGCACAGCCACCATTTCTTGTAGTTCCCTCCTCATCCATCCAGCCTTCAGGGTAAGCATAACAAGTATGGCTGCTGGAATTTTGTAGGTTTTAGGGCATTGTTTTCCTTTGGTTTGTCCTTTACATCTTTTGTTTCATTCCCCTAATGCTTACCCTTGATGTATCTGTGGGTCATACCAAATCCATAATTTTTGCCTCCAAATCTGCCTTTGACTTATACATGAGGTTGACTTATACACAGATATATACAGTAGTTAAGAAGAATGAGAAACCTGATTATCAAAAACGTGCAAATTCTGATCTTGGCTTTTCCATTGTCTTTACTCCTCTGAGAACATGTATTTTACTGATGTTTTACAAATTTGTGAAAGGAATATTGTATCTGCTTTACCAGATGTAGGAGTTTAGGCAGCAGTCTTATGCTCACTTATATAGGAATAAGCCCCACCAAACACAGTGGGGCTTTCTTATAAGCAGGCCTACATAGGATTGTAGGACTGGTGTCCTAAGATACAATTTTTTGTTGGAGTACTTGTCAGTAAGTTGTCCTAAGATACATTTTTGTTGTTGTAGTACTTGTCAACAAATAAGTTATTTTATTATTGAATTTGCTTTTGAAATAGTTTATGCTTTGAATACGGGGAATGCAGTATAAATGATGAAGAGGAGACTATTTTATAAACTCTCAGTTTTGTAATGGCTTCTAAGGGGAAAACTATGTCTGTAGATTTTACCAAGTAGTTAGTTACGACAATCTCTTTGACAGACTCCTCGGTATTCAGTCAAGCACAATCTTCCTCTGCTGTTAATTTAAGTGGAATTCAAGATTTATCACGGAATAAGAACATAGTGAGACCACTTGCTTTGCCTGTGCAACTTGTAGGAAACACATTTGCAACAGGTAATGTCTTCCCAAAAACTCAGAAGAGGCAGTAGAAATTTGACTGAGTGTGCAAAAGAGTAGCTTACATTTTCTCAGATTTGTCAAAGTATACATTAATTATGTCATAACATGAATGTATTCATTATGCCAACTTTCTGGAGCAAGGAAAATCAGAGACACCACAGATTCTCCTAGAGATGTTTTAAATATCTTTAAACTGTTGCTTTTATCATACGATGTTAATAAGGTGTTCTACCTATTCACATACTGTTTTCATAATGACCATACAAGTATGTGAGATAAATAAAATTTGAGTAATTATTTCATTTTTACCTCACATTTCTTCTAAACACCTAAAAATATCATAAGCAGTTCTCTTTTCTTCTCTGCCTTCATTTTTTCTTCACAATAGATCTGTGAAGGAAGTTGAAAGGAGTGATAGTGACTAGTGAACTTCACAGTTAGTGGTGATTTGAACTTGGGAAGTCTCCCAGTCATTATCTGCCACTGTCACTACTACCCCATTCTGGCTTTCTGGGATGTTCAAGGAAATGTTACAATTTACATTTTGGCTTTTTTTTAAATCATTGTTAAAAGAAATGACCTTTTTAATTATATATTTTTCATTACATAATACCCTGAAACTAAAATAGCCTTTCAGAATAAACTCTTCACCAAACAAGCTCACTAATTAAAACTTATCCTTACCATTTCTCCTATCTAAATATACCTTTATAGATGACAGTTGGCTTCCATTGATATTCAACTGATGTAAATAAAGCTTATGATTTTTAACTGAGGGCCGAAACAGATGACCCTGAAGGTGCGGCTTGATACTGGCCCCTTGAATGCTGGGTTGAAGCTGCAGCAACCGCACACCACACCCCCAACCCAGCTTTTTGCGACACAAAAAGAAGTGGCAAAATGCCAGTCCTTTTTGAGCCAGCAAAAAGCCAGCTTTTCTGCCACCACTACAGCTTTGCGGCACTCCTGTGGCCTGTGGTGTATGAATGCTACGCTGCCTGAGCGCGGGTGTCGTCAGAGTGTTAGTGCAAAAGGGCAGTCTGTTTCGCCCTTTTAATTAATCATAGCTAAATTTTGCATCTATTCTCAGTTTTTAACAAAGGAGACAATGCATTCTAGAAGTCCACTAGATTCTCGTTACTGTTTTTATTCTTCAGATAACCTCAAATTATCTGCTTTCATTTTGAAGCTCAGGCTAGAAAAAGCAGACGTGCTTCACAGAGTTGAGATTTATGGTACTCTGTTGGTTTATCATCTGGTTTTAGCCTTCATTGATTTATCATCTGCTTGGAGCCTTCTTTGATTCTTCAGTGCATTTATTCATTTCCCAATAGTCACCTAAAGGATCTCTCTCTTTTGTTGCATTCAGCTCCCTTGTCTCTCCGTGCTTCTGACGTTGCTAGTGGAAACAACAGTGGAGGAAGGCTTAATGTGATGAGCTCTACAATTGCTCGCCCTGTGCCTCATTCAATGTCTCCTGGGCCAAGCTGTGTAGCTGGGGAGCAAGGTGATTTTAAGAAACCTTTTAGATTTATCACTGCTTAAGTCGTCATTACTCCAGCAGTCATCAGGATGTTCTCATAAATAGATTTTTGAATGAATTAAAGTGCTGTAGAACATTAAGTAAACTATAGAAGAAACCATGTCTAAATAAAAAGTATTATATCATCTATTTGTAATGTTGTTTTTCCAGTTCCTCGATTGATATGATTAATGTTCATGTGTATATTTAGTATCTTCAGGCTCCCCATAAAAATATGAGGCCATAATTGGGACTGGTGGTCTAAATTCACAGTAATACTTATTGCTATAACCTTGTATCTTAAAACTACCCGAGATGAAACATAGTACCTTTATCAGTACTTCATGCATGAGCAAAGGTACTGGACATAAAGTTCATAAGGCTTAATTTTGTATTCCAGTGTCACTTTTGTGTATCCTGGTCATTAGAAGATCAGGGGGGGGTAGGCATAACCTTTTGAGCCGGCGGGTTGCCGTGGTTGGTGTGGCCCTCAGACACAACCGGGTGGGGGCCGAAGCCGGGGGGTTGGAGGCGTTCCACCCCCCGGGGTGCGGGGGCCGCATGCTGGAGGGGACGAGAGATTCCACCCCGGGGGCAGGGCTTCCACCCCCCGGGGGGGGGGGAGCGGGCGGAGCTTCCACCCCCAGGGCCATGCCACCTCCTGCTTTTGCGGCCGGCCCCTGCCGGCGGGCCCCAGGCCCTGATCCAGGTGCCAGGAACAAAGCCGGCGGGGGACCGCCAGCTTGCTGGGAGGCCGCCCGCGTCCTGCTGGCCCCTGACGCCAGGGCCCCTTGCCGCCTCGACCCTGCCTGGCGGAGGGCCCCTGCCGACTGCAACCTGGCCTCCCAGCGGGCCACTGGGCAGGCCAGTTGCTGTCCCTTGGGCCTCCAGGGGGCTCCGCGCGGCCAGCATGCTCCAGCGGCCCCCGTTGTCTTGCTGGGGTTCCTCCAGAAGGGCCCAAGGGCACAGCAACTGGCCTCCCAGAGCTCCGCCGCTGCACTGGAACCCTCTGGCGGGACCCTGGCCTACCGGCAGCGGGCCTCCCAGGGGCCCGCGCCGCCGTCTGGAGCCCGCATCTGGACGGGACCCCCGCGACGGCACTGGCCTCCCAGGGGCTCCGCTGGCCGCCCGTTGGAGCCCTCCCTGCAGGGGAACCTGCGACGGCAAAAGCGGACTCTTCCAGGGGCACCGCTGCCGCCGTTGGAGGGCCCTCCCCTGGAGGCCCCAGTGCAGGCACCGGGCCTCTGGGAGCGGCCCTCTGCCGCGTCGCAGGAGCCCTCCTTGGAGAGCCCAAGGGACAGCACCGGCCCTCCCAGGGGCCCGCTGCCATCGCAGGAGGCGCCCTCCTGGAGGGTCCCCAGAGGCGGGCAATGGGCTCCCAGGGGCCCCGCTTGCCATTCGCAAAGGAGCCCTCCTGGGGGCACCAGCGGCGTGGGGGGGCAACGGGCCTCCACAGGGGCACCGCTGCGTTGCGCAGGAGCCTGCCCCTGTGGAGGGCCCCAGCAGCGGCAACGGCCGCCAAGTGGCCCCCGTTCCGTCGCAGATCCCTCAGGGGGGGCCCCAGCAAGCGGCAACGGCCTCCCAGAGGCCCATTGCGGCTACTGGGAGCCCCCCATTTCGAGCTCCGGATGACGCAGCGGCCTCCCCAGAGGCCCGTTGCGGCTGCTGTACCCCGTGTGGGTTGGGTGGGACCTTATTGTATCTTTCAGTGGACTCACAATTTTTTAACCTTGAGACCTCCCATTTACATCTACATGCAGACATTGTAACCCCCTCAACGCCCCATTTGCTGTAGTAGAGAGACTAAATTTTTGTTTTAGTGCATGTAATTGTCAGTTTCTAACATTCTTGTGTAGTCCACATGGTAACATTTTATAAGGAAGAACAATTGTTTAAAAGTTGGAAGAACAGCCGCTCCCAGTTTCTGGGGGATAAACTGGGGTAAGGGAGATAGATTGGTTTCTCTGTCCCCTTCAAGTTTCCTGTTATGCTACTCCAGATGGTCCTTCAGCCCTCCAGAGTATGTCAAAAACTGGCTCCCACCCTCCTTCTCCAACATGAGAAGAACGCTACAAAGTGCTGCTCTGGAGTCAATCTGAGGAGCGCAAAAATTCTCTATGTTTGTCAGACATTTATGTAGAATTCTCAGTTGTAGGAAATGTCTTTAAATTTCTCTGTGCTGGAAGGAAGAACTTCCTGACAGTAAGGGCTGTTCGACAGTGGAACACATTCCCTCGGAGTGTAGTGGAGTCTCTTTCCCTAAAGGTCTTTAAACAGAGGCTGGATGGCCATCTGTCGGGGATGCTTTGATTTAGATTTCCTGCATGGCAGATTGGGGTTGAACTGGATGGCCCTTGCGGTCTCTTCCAACTCTCTGATTCTATGATGTATTATACTATTGCTCACTCCCAATGTGTTTAATTGGAAAATGTGTCTGATGGGAGAAATTGTTTATGCCAAGATCCAGTTGAAGATTGATTTGAGTTTTCTTTATATAAGACTAAATTCTCATACTTCCCAGTCCCTTATGTGTCTTTTCATTTATGTCAATCTAGCATCCATGTCCAGTTCTGGGCCACCAAAGAAACGTCACCGAGGATGGCCGCCTGGATCACCAGTCCCTCCACCTGGTTTAGTTGTGCCTGTCCCTGCAATTCGGCCTCTTCCAAGAGCAGGCAAGATTCTGTGTTTGTTTAGCCAACTGAATGTCTTAATACATCTTCTTTGTCATTTATAATGGATTGATTACATTTGTACCCTACCTTTCCTCTCAGAGTCCTCCCTAGTTTTTTCCTCACAACAGCTCTTTTAGGAAGGTTAGACTAAATAATAGGGCCTGATCCATGGTCACCCAGTGAGCCTGGAATTTCAGTTTATGTCTCAGTGTCACATTCTGACATTCATGCCACACTGATTTTCTTGCAGAAGATATGTCATTTAAGCCCATCTTAAAGTGTTATCAAAAGTGTTCACAAATGACTATCATTGTGTTGGAGAGATAAGCATCACCAACCATAAGATCTGTTTGTGCAAGTCTTTTTCACACTACACAGTTATAGCACATTGATATTTTAACTGTCATTGCTCCATCCAGTGGAATCTTTGTATTTGTAGTTTTGTGCAGTGTTTAGAATTCTTGCTAGCTAGCTCTAATGCCTCACCAAACTGCAAATTCCAGAATCCCACAAATGTAGCCATGGCAGTTAAAGTAGTATTAAAGTGCTATAATTGTGTAGTGTGAAAGTAACCTATGGGGCTATACAGATGGGTGGCATGCAGAAGCCCTGGATTGGCAACTGAACGCAGCGGCACCGATCAGGTCCCTGAAGGGAGCAAAAAGAAGCTGTTAAAAGCAGTTTTATAGGCACACCGTTTGGGCACTACGCCAGAGGTATGTCATCATGGTGTGCACCATCTAGAAGGGGGTGTGCCACAATGGCTCCAGGACATCGTTGTTAGGGCTTGGAGAATGCAGACGCTCAGCCCTCACCCTGCCCACAGGCCGGCACAAAGTGTCAGTCTATATAGCCCCTATGTTAGCATCCTTCTGTCTCCACAACATGGAAAATCTTATTCAAAAACATTAGCAGTCGCAAAGTTCAATCTCTTGGTTTTTGCTGCATTCCTAGGCATTATTTTTAAACTTCATTCACCTACATATTATTGCCCATACTTTACTGTGCTGGCTGGGAGATTTTTCTAATTGACTCCAATCTCTAGTTAAAACATTAGGAATCTTTAGAATGCAGCACTCATAATCAGTTTGCAGCTAGAACTGCATGCAAATTTTGAGATCTACATTTTAAGTTTTATAACTATACTGTAGAGAGAGCACATGGATTTTAAATTCTATTTTGGAGAAGAGATGAGAAAACATATTTTGATTTCCAAGCATATTTTTTCACATCAGTTGGATTATTCTGAATTGTATTCTTAATGGAGAGCAGTAGATACTCAAAATTCAAATAAGGTACAGAATTGTTTTAAATAGATTTTTAAACAAAAACTTTATAAAGGTAAAACAATATTTTTTGCAGTTTCAGCAAGTTTCAACTGCTTCTGTATTACGGGGTTTATTGATGAAGCTTTGCAGTTAGATGCAAGACAGGAATTGTATTTAGTTCTTAAGAAGCTTTTGACGACCTCCTAACTGTAAAACCTCTGTTTCTGAAGCTTAGATTTTCAGTTGTGAAATTAGAAGTAGGTAAAAGTTTAACCAATATTCAACTGGTCTTTGAAATTGCATCTCATGTATGGCTGTCTCACGTGGATGCCATAAATGATAGATTAGTGTGGAGTCCCATTGTTTCTTTATGTTGGCAGGTAGCATTGAAAGTTAGCCTCTGAACACCTCTAGCAGCCTCTGGGCTTGTTAGCAGCTGCACATGCAGCCATTTCTCTTTAATTTCCCCCTTCCTTCTTGGTGCTACAAAGAATACTATAGCTCTTTTTTTAAAAGTCATTTATTTTATGAGGTGGGGTTAGGGAAAGATTTTTTTCTTCTTGAAATGCATTTTAGCATTGAAAGGAAATGTGGATGTATTTTGAATTTTATTGTGTTTAATGATCAGGAGGAGTGGGAGGAGATTTCTTTCTCCTTGATTGTTCATAAGGCCAAATCACAGTATGAGCCTTTTAGTAATGGGTCCCTCCCCCTTTTCTGTATTTTTATAGAGCCTCTATTGTCAGTTCCAGTTCCTCAATCAATGTTAACTGGAATTTTACAGCCTCAGCCCATCCCTGCAGGGGAAACTGTAATAGTTCCTGAAAATCTGCTGAATAACTCAGGAGTCAGACCAGTGATTCTGATAGGTAAGTTCATGATGTGAAATAAAGTAATCTACACCTAAATTATATGCCTCTTTTTGTTTTTTTACAGATTCAAGTTCTGAATCCTACATTGTTGTTATGTGCCTTCAAGTAATTTATGACTTATGATAACCCTAAGACTAACTTGTCATTGGGTTTTCTTGGCAGAATTTGTTCAGAAGGGGCTTACCTTTGCCTTCCTCTGAGGCTGAAAAAAATGTAACTTGCCCAAGGTCATCCAGTGGATTTCCATGGCTGGACAGTGATTCAAACCTTGGTCGACAGAGTCATAGTCCAACACTCAAACCACTACAGCATGCTGGCTTTTTGAATCTTACATACTATGGTCCATTCTCCCATGCTTAAAATGAGTTCAGGAGATAGATGAGAAAGCTCTTTACTCCATTCATGAAGCTCCTTTAGCATTCCCAGAATTGTGAAAATAGAGAATTTTACCAAGTGTTGTTTCTAACCTGGCTGCAAAACTTTCCCTAATAAGCAACACCTGCTGAAATTCCTTTTTCAGCACAATGTTTAAGATATAGATGCTGTCTCCAGTTTTCAGTCTGGCACTGCTAAATGTAAACCTAGCCCACCAATGGTGCTACTTTTCCATGGTGGTGAGATTGTGTGTTTCTGTGAGACAAGAGGCTATGCTGATGGCAGTGGTGCTGCTAGAAAGGTCTCCGTGCCAAACAGGCTTTTGCTGAGGACACAGACTAAATGTGTTAAACAGCTACTGGGCAGCAGTAGCAGTAGTAGTGGAGGGGTGACACTGGCAGAGGATCTCTCAGAGACAATAGCAGTGACACCATAGCTAACCCTTCTGACTACTGTGCTGAGGGAGGCACAGCAGACCTTCTTTTTAAGATCTTTTACCATAAAAACCTTATGATGAGACAATTCAAAATTAAACATGATATAGTGCTAGAATATGAGGCTACCAAGTTGGATGGCAGTCAGTGAGCTACTGGAGTAGAGAAGAGGGCAATTATGAGTAAAGCTGTGGCTAACAATTCAAATGGACTCAAACCCAAAGGACATTCAGTTTTTGACATACTCAAAGGCAAAAGGAAAGTCCAAAGATGCATATCACATATTATAGGAAAGTGGGATGTGAGAAGCATGAATTAGGGGAAGCTAGAAATAGTAAAACAAGAAATGAAAGTATAAATATTGCAGTACTTGGGGTGAGTGAGCTAAATTGGGCAGGAATTTATAATTTTTTGTCAGATAATTACACAGTGTTTTATTCAGAAAATGAAAATCTAAGAAAAATGGCATGGTATTGATAACAAGGAGAGATGTAGCAAAAGCAGTTAAAGGATCTAATGCAAAATATGGCAGAATCATGGCAATAAGACTTCAGGGAAAACCCATCAATATAATCTTAATCTAAATTTATGCTCCAACTACAGAGGCAGAAGAAAAAGAAATTGTAAATTCTGTGCAGGAGTCCAGGAGTTCAAGTTTGAACTTTGTACACCAAAACAGGACTTATTATTAATAGTAGGCAATTGGAATGCAAAAGCAGGAAACAGCAGATTCAAAGATTATAGGAAAATCTGGCCTAGGATAAAGAAATGAAGCAGGAGAATAACTGATTTAATTTTGTGGAACCAACAATTTGTTCATTGCAAACACATTCTTCAAGTAACCAAACAGGGAGACTAGAAAGAGAAATTGCTGAACTGAATTAAATTCATACATTTGAACCCATTAGCAGAGGTATGAATAGAGACAATGGTTTCATGGCACACTACATCTATCATATAAGAGTCTTTGCTAGTACTGCACATATAACAAAAGGAATCTTCTCAGAGAGAATTTGGGATCGAGAAAAACTGACTTTTAGTAAGCAGATTTATTGCTTCCTCACATCAATACTAACTGACCACTATAAAGATCTGAAAAAGACCTATATTATTATTATGCAGCCCCTTAAAATTTAGGGCAAGGATGATGATTTACATCTTTCTTGATCCAATTATTGTTATTGTTCTTTTAAACTGTAAGCTGCTTTGAATACCAATTTTTTGTGTGGAGATGGCATAATAATAATAATACATGCTGTCCCATTCCCACAAATGTATAAATATGGTTTATACTTGAGGCCTTAATACTACTCAGTACTGCATCTGAAGAAGTGGTTTTATATCCATGAAAGCTTATGCAAAAATAAAAACCAGTAAGTCTGGTTTTTGTTGCCACATTACTTTTTTATCCCCCTTCCTTCCTCTTTTTTATACTGGAATGTTTGCTGATTGTATTATAAAAGTGCTAAGCCTTCAGTTATGTTGGACTGCTGGGTTAAGATGTCTCCTGAAATTCAATGCACATTATGATACGACTCTCCATCCTTGAAGATAAAACAGGCTCCCCTTCTCTGGAAAAAAAAAGAAGAAGAACTGCACGTAGCTACATTCAAATGAAGACATGAGAATTGTGAAAAATCTGTCCATGTCTTTTCCTTAATTTGGAAACAAATGAGATGTTGCACACAGATATGGGAAAGTAAATACAATAGCTATGACAAGCTAGATAATATGATTTAGATAACATACATTAGATACTGTATATAATCTAGCTAAAACTTTAACAGAAAAGCAGTTTTGAAGAGTTCAACAAAATGCTGCTGGGGAGGGGATACTTACATTTTGTCAGTTTTCCTCCCTACCCAAATAAGTCCTTGTTCTATATACACTTTTAAA
The DNA here is from genome assembly GCF_019175285.1 of Sceloporus undulatus. Taxonomy (NCBI): domain Eukaryota; kingdom Metazoa; phylum Chordata; class Lepidosauria; order Squamata; family Phrynosomatidae; genus Sceloporus; species Sceloporus undulatus. The sequence continues at coordinate 3,868,370 of NW_024802937.1, forward strand.
ACCCTTTCCCTAATCTATATCTTTTGGTATGGAATTTCCCAAGATGTATGCATTTTTGTACAAAATTTTCCCTAATATATACATTCTTGCACATACCTTAGCTTAGGGAGCTGCATCACCAAATTTGGGAAAGCACAAACCCAAAGGAGACTAATGCTCTGCTTCAAATATTAGCTTGGGAAATGAAAATTAGGTTGGCTTATATCAAAATGAGAAACATTTTAACTTCACTGTGGTCTGTTACAGACAGCCAAAATAAAGCTGCTTCGAGTCACAGTGGAAGTATGGTGTTTCAATGATGCATGCATCCTAAGAGTCCAGAAGTCGCACCAAAGCCACACTTCAGCCCTAAGGACTGGAACGTGGCTTTGGTGTGGCTTCTGGACTCTCAGGACGCATGCATCATTGAAACACCATACTTCCACTGTGACTCGAAGCAGCTTTATTTTGGCTGTCTGTAACAGGCCACAGAGGAGGCTTATCTTGGGTCTGGGACTCCTGAAGGCCAGAGTAGTTGGGATATATGTGATTCTGAGCAGAAATCAAACAGATGAGAAAAGATTAGGCACCTCTCCCCATTGCTCCTCTGTGCAAAATTGTACCTTTTCCAGCTAAAAACAAATAACATTCAAGGGCTTTTTAACAATTGTATTGTGAAGTTTTCTTCTAGTTCCATACATTCTTTCCATATTGCATTTTAAAACTTTTCATATTAAAGTGCTAGCATGTCAAGGATTGACAATTTAATCTGTTTTGAGAGAATGGTATCTACATGTCATGTCTTCAAATGATACAAGTTCACTCTTTTTCCTACATGGTACACTTGTCCCTCTGCATTTTCAGCTTGACTTTTGCAGATTTGATTATTCATGGATTTTATTAATATGTTCTCTTTAGAAATATCTAGGTCCTCCAGTGCAACTCTATGGTCATGTTTAACCAAAAGTCACACTGAAGGGCCTGCTAGGCATTTCTAGTGCAATTCTGTTCTATTCTAAGACATGAGGTACATACCTGTGTCACCCAGTTTTACAAATACAGTTGCTTCTTGAAACCAGTTAGCTATAAAGCCCCTGAGATGGATTGGACAGATCAAAGTAATCACTTCTGGATCACTGGCCTATTATAGTCTTTAAAATAATATTCCTTAGACACATTTCGGTTATTGTAGAATTGTTTTGCAGTAGCTTGATTTCAGTTTGTCTTTTTTTCTTTTCTTTTTTTAAGGTTATGGCACTTTACCCTATTTCTATGGGAACGTTGGAGACATTGTAGTAAGTCCCTTGCTAGTGAACTGCTACAAGATTCCTCAGCTGGAAAGCAAAGATTTGGATCTCTTTGGATTGACTGGGAGTCAATTACTAACCGTGGAGAATATGATTGTTTTAACAATACAGTATCTTGTCCGGCTAGGTAAGACATTACTCAGATGTATGGATATATATATTGTTTCCTTGTTGTTCATTTTTGTATGCAACGTAATGTTTGAAAGGGTAAATTTAAGCCAAATTCAAGTTTGGAAGAAGCTGGTAACTTTGATATTGGAGGGAAGGCACTTGTATCCTGATGTTCAAATTGCACCTTCATGTACAAACATGTCTCTTAATTCAGAAAGTATTGTAGCTGTAGTGTGTAATGATAATGTGTGCCTAATTGTATTAGGAGTAACATGTATTTGCTTACATGAAAATGGCATGTAATGCATAACTGTAAGAAGTCCATTTTGAGCAGCTGCCCTCAATCTGTCTCCCTCCAGAGGTGGTAGATTAAACAGTGGCCACTAGCTATGCTGGGTGGCAAATGCTTAGATTTGTAATCCAACACCTCTGGAGGGCACCACTTTGGAGAAACCTTACTAAGTGTTACTTTCTCCTTGCACAAGGCAGTACTTCCATTGCCATTGCCATTCTCAGGCAGGCTTTTAGAAGTTTTCACAGAAGTAGCCACATTAGGACTTGATCACATGAGGGAAATCTAGGGTTTAACAATGCATTTTCCCAGGACAGTCGTGCAATCACAGCAAAGATTTTCCCATGACGTTGCGATTAGAGAGGATTTATTCCAGGAAGAACCAGGTGTGCTTCAGCAACAAATAATTCAGAGGGAAATCCCATAAATGATTTGTTGTTGGGGCATTCCTGGTTCTTCCTGGGATAAGTCCTCCCTAAGCACAATGTGCAGAAACATATTTGCCACAATCATGTCACTGTCCTGGGAAAATGTCTTGTTAAACCCCCGATTTTCCCCCATGTGATAAAGTCCTTAGTTTTCTGAAGTATAAAAAAGAGGAAGAGAAGAGAAGGGGAGGGATGTAGCAGCACCTTTAAGATTATCTTTTTTTTTATCAGCATGAGCTTTCATGGATATAAACCCACTTCTTCAGATGAAATACAGCACGATATTAAAGCCTTAGGTTTCAAAGCATATTTACACAGTTGTGGGAGTGGGGAAGAATGTAATATCTTTCTGGGAGTGGGGCAGAATGTAATATCTTAACCTCTAACATTCCATCCCAATCCCACAACTATATAAATACGCCATATAGCCTGAAGTTTTAATATCACTCTGTGCTGCATTGGAAGAGATGAGTTTGTATTCACAAAATGTCATGCTAAAATAACAATAAATTAGTCCTAAAGATGATGCTACATTCCTCCCCCAGCCTGGCTATTTTTTTTTAAAGAGCCTTTTAGGGGTTCTGTTTTCCTAAGCAGAATGGGAAGTTAAGAAAACAAAAGAGCCATTCAGTGAAGTATTTGCTTCTATTGGGTCACTGCAAATGTCTACCTGGGTGAAATGTTCAGGCTTTATAAGGTGACAGTCCTGCACAGATTGCCTGCTAGTTGCAAAATTGTCTTGACTCATCCTTGGAAATGCACCAACATTCTTTAGAGATTAGAGACACCCTTCCATACTATAGCTAACCTGTATTTGTAAAGGTATTAGCGGCTAATATTATAGATCTCAAATGCCCTTGAACTGTGTTGTGAAATCCACACTATACACAGTGCTGTCCCATGACCAGATGCATGGACAAACACCTTGTCCTGTAGGCTTCCTTAACCTGGAAAATATAGGTGCTGTGCTTTTATTCTTATTGTTATATTTTCTAAATACTTCTATAATATTTTAAATGACTGATGTTTTAAAAGAATACCTTATTTAATTGCCTTTTAAACTATTGCATTATTGCAATGATCACAAATGCCCCTAAAACCCACCTTAAGAGCCATGCAGTTGCATCAGCTGAAGGAGTGTTGTGAGGCCAGAGACTAAAGCACTGAACAATGTGCCCAGCCCCTTCCCACCAGTGAGTTGCAGTGCAATACGCAGTTGTGACAAGACCCGGCAGGGGTTGCTGATGTTTTTCATCACACGATAACTCACCAGTGAGGGCTGGGTGCATAATCCTTCAGCACCCTGCTCACCAGCACCACAAAACTCTTTTGGTTGATGCTTACCAGGGCAGAAGGTTAGAGTTTCCTTCTGGCATTATAGACCCAATCCAACCCTTCTCCCTCCTATTTATTATAGAATTTGATTTTTTTAATCTGAATCAATGCATAACAATATTGCAAAAAACAAAACAAAACACCTTTTCAGACAGACTTATTGTTACATGGTGACTGAAAGCATTTCCCCCTTCACTAGCAAGTCTTTCAAAAATGTTTGAAATATTTCACAGTAAGATTTAACTCCAAAAGGTAGAAACCAGAGTGTGTTTGTGAGGGAGGGCTGTGAGTTTTGTGTGTGTGTGTGTAACAAGCTTAGTAGTACAATCTTAAGCATGTTTACTCAGATGTAAAACTTGCTCTAATAGAGTTGATTCCCTGTTGAGTATACTTAGAGCCAAAGATAGTGAATTAATTACTAACATATAGTAAACTCTTTTTGGTCCTTCCTTTGATGATATTCAAAGGGAGAACTCTAATTATTCATTAAAATAGTCGTATCCCACTTTATATGCAAGGTAACAAAATAAGTTTAGAAGAGTTTAAAATAATAAGAATAATTTTAAAAGAATAAAACATGTAAAATTAAACAATTTTAAACTCATTTATTTATGTATTATTTTGTTTAGAATGATTATCATTTATATGAAAAATTATCCATGGTTATGTCTCTTAGCTGCTTCCAATGTCTGTGGATGTCTCTGTGTTTCTTTTATGCCAGATGCATTGCCTGCTTATTTGGTATTTTCAAATTCAGACAGCAGTGTTATCCTTAGTCGTGTTTAGGTACCTTCTTTTTCTCTGTCCTAAGCTTCATGGTTGTTATCAAGATGCAGCACAGATTTTTTCTCCCCTGTGGATGTGATAATAAGTTCCTTCGTAGACTTTCAGCAGTTTCCTGTATGAAGCTTCCTATCATCTCCTGTTTCAGCTATTTGAGTGGAATGAAATAGGACAAAAACACTCTTTGACACTCCAGCAGACTAATATTTTGTTCTAGTAAGAGTTTTATAGCCCTTGCAGGGAAACTGTTATCTTAAAAACCGGACAAGATTTGTCCAAGTGGAGCATTTTTGCCTTCTTCATATTAGTGGGACAAAGTTGAAGCTCACGCTTAGGTTTCTCAAAACACCAGCAGCATCTAATTTAGTTATCCCATCAATTTCTGTGAGAGAGATGGAGTAGTCCTTCACACCCTTTAAAATTTAAACTCCAGTGAGCCTCTGAATGTTCTTGTGGGTGATTTTTTTTCCTGTAACTTGTTTAGGATGAGAAGAGTATGCTGTGATATGATGCTTGCTGTGATATTCTGAATGCAGCAATAGAGAACTGTTGCAATTGGTCATTCCTGGTGGTGAATAACACTGTTCAATTTGTCTAGTGATAATTGAAATTTTATATAAGTGTCTTATTTTCTGCAGTAGCAAAGTTTTGAAAGAAGGTAAAAGCAATACAAAAGTAGAAGGCAAAATCCTTGTTTTTTCATGTCTCAGAAACACAACTCAGAGTCAGGTTGATGGCAAGTGACCTCAGCAAAAGATCTGTTAATAGTGAATAATTATATTTGCTGAACAAATATACAAATGACTATAAGCTGTGTTACTGGGGCTGGGGTTGTTCTGGAAATACATAGATACCCTGGAATTCAGTGTAAATGGTTTTCAGTCAAGAGAAGAACCTTTAGAAATTCCTACTGTTCATTTTGGTTGTTCAGTTACCTAATTCACATGTTAGCAGACACACATAGAAGCTACTTAAAAAGTATATAAATCAGGGGTGGACAGCCACAAACACAGCAGGGGCCATTTTTCCTTCCTGCACTTGGCTGGCTGGCTACAGTAGCACTTTTTAGCATGGCTAAAGTGATGTGATGTCACTTCTGAATGCCATTTTGGCTGATATTTGGCTTATCATTTTCCTCTTTTTGTATGTTTTGGGGAGGTATGGTTGTTGGGTATTAAGGGAGCAAATTGTTGCCTTTTTAGGCAGCTTTGAGAGATTTCTGCAGATAAAAATCAGCCCCCCAAAATAAAAATAAAAAAGATAGGGGAATTTGGGGGCTTTGAATGGTTTCTTAGGGATCTCAAGGTTGCATGTGGCACACAAGCTGCACTATGCTTATCCCTGCTCTAAACCTTGGTTGAGGAATCTGTGGCAGGTTACAGACCGCCAAAAAATACGTATGGAATACGTATTAGGGTTAGGAAGAGGCGGTGCTTCCGCACCCCCCTAACCCTAGTACGTATTCCATACGTACAACAGGGCGGCGCCCCTTCCACATGGGGGCCGCCATGTTTACGTATCGGACACATAGTGTCCAGACATGTCGCAGCGCCTATGACATCGCGAATGCGCCAGCTGCGCCTCGGGACGTCATAGAGGCGCCGCAAGATGGAGCTCCATTTTGGAGCTCCTTTTTTGCTCCGTGCAGGAGCTGCGCGGTGTGGCTGCTACGGCTCCCTCATGGAGCAAGCGGCGGCGGTGGCAGACGGTCTGTAACCCGCCTGTGATTCTCTATGTTGATGGACCAACTCTATAATGGATGAGTATAGTGGGAGCTGGTGGAGGCTGTAGCTCAACAGGACCTGAAGGGCCAAAGGTTCTCCATCCCTATTGTGATGTGGCCATGTTCTGTGAGCATGCTATAAAAGTTGTTAGCTTTGGTACGAATACATTGAGAGTCTTCATGACATTATGTCCCTGGTCTCTGTTAGTTTTAGTACTAGAGGTTCTCTGTGCCAGTGCTGGGAATCCTGTAGTCCTTCTATTGGACTGCAAGACTAGTTAACCCTAGCAAGTACAGGCAGTGGTGAAGGATGCTGGGAGCTGCAATCCATAACATCTTCAGGTACACATGATTCCCTCACCAGCTGTTTGCTGTCAGAGTGACAGATGCTGTAAGAAGCTTACAAATATAACCCTTCCATAAAACATGGTGATACTTATGGGAACTGTTTCCATCTGCAGGCTATAAAGAAACCTTCTCAACCCATATCCATATCTGTTGGACTACAACAGTGGTGACTATTGTCATCTAAAACATCTGCCAATTGATATAGGCTGTGCAATGTATGTGACATTTCTCAAACATTAAGCAAGCCTTCTAAAAGAGAAGCAGATTTGCTAGAGATAATACACATTTCTCTCTGACATATCTTTCCTTTCACTTTTGAGTGTATGTTGCCAGACTATGCTTTAAGCTAACTGAGCAATTGCCTGTTTCTTCTTTGATTCCACTCCACTTTGTCTCTACCCAAAGGTAGCCTATAATACAATTGTTGTTTATTATAATCGATTTATTTAAATGATTTCTGTATTGCTTCTCAGTTCACAAGGGCCCTTGAGGCATTGAAAAAACCAAAACCAATTAAAATCACACAAAGATAAAACAATTTAAAAACAAATTAAAATACTCTTTAAAAACTCCTAAAAGCAGCCTAAAAACAATCCTGGAAAATAATTTGAAACTGTTAAAACAGCAATTTCAAACACTGAATGCATTGGCTTCTCACTGGAGCTTAAAAGAGATGGGGCCAGCCTAACTTCCCTCAGTAGGGTGTTCCACAGTTGAGGTGCTGTTATGGAGAATATCCTGTTATGTGTACCCACCAGCCTATCTTCACACAGTTGAGATGTGCAACAGAGCCTTCTCTGAAGATGTCAAATTGCTGGAAGGCTCATATGGAAGGAGGCGGGCTTTCAGATATCTTGTCCTTAAGTTATTTAGAGTTTTGTAGGTTGATATCAGCACCTTGAATTGAACTCAGAAACAAATTGGAAGCCAGTGTAGTTCTTGCAGGACTGGTGTTTTATGGTCTCTAAAATGCACACATAACACTAGTCCGGCTGCTGCATTTCACACTAGCTGCTGTTTCCAAACACCTTTCAAGGTCAGACACACATACAGCACATTACAGTGGTCTAACCAAGAGTTTAAAAAGACATAATCACTATGACCAGATCTTTCTTCTCAAAGAAAGTGTGCAGCTGGCACAGCAGCCGAAACTAGGCAAGCTACAAATCTTGTTCGAATTAGTGGGTTCCAGACATCCAACAAGCATCCCTGCACTCAGTGATCAACAAGCCATACTTTCCAAACTCTTATATGCCACTTGCAGGGTGAGGGCACAATGCAAAAAGTGCTTTCACAGAAGGAGGGGAAAGCTCTAGATGCAGTTCTCACAAAAGAGCTAACACATTTTTTTTAATACTTGCAGTACTTCCATCTGCCCTATGGTGCCAGCTAGTTCTTGTCTCTTATGATTTATTTCTTGTTTTAGTGGCTAAATCCACTCATGGTGTGCCTTCTTTCCATTCTTTCTTTTGCACTGAGGAGAGGATTCCTATGACAAACTTATTCTGGAGTTTGTATATCTTTGACAGCACTCTTACCTGGTGCATAGAATGGTAAGTCTCATGGAAGAAGCTTTTGATACTGTGTTTTGATTCTTTATTTAACAAACATTTCAGGTCCTGATAAGATACCTCTCAGGGAAGAATTTGAACAGATCATGCTGAAAGCGATGCAGGAATTTACTTTAAGAGAGCAGTCCTTACAAATGAGTTCTCAGTGCTTCTCCTTGTCACCAACTCAACTCCCATGGCTTGCCAGGTTAATTGCCAGCGTTTCTCAGGACATGGTGCACGTGGTGGTCTCTCAAAATTCCTTGGCTGAAGGCATCTCAGAAACACTGAGATCTCTGAGTGAAATGAAGTGCCAGCAAAGATTACCAGATTATGTGGTTGCAATCTGCACCTCAAAGATCCGGGGTAACGAATTCTGCGTAGTAGTTTTAGGTAGGTATCTTCTTTCCATAGAATGTAGCGATCCAGTACAGGTAAATTTATTGATCCTGTATTCATTTGTGAAATAGGAGACTGATGTTTGATGTTTCAAACCATCATTTTGGAAATCTAAGACACAGTCATGGTATTAGCACTGGTTTCACAAACAACTGTACTGTATGGTTTATCAGTCATCCACATTTAATTTTGTTCAGCTTGGTGTTCTGGTTTGAGCATTGGACTACAATTCTGGCGACCAGGATTCAAATTCCCAATCAGTCATGGAAGACCACTGGGTGACCTTTGACAGCTCACATTTTCTCAACCTCAGAAGACAACAAAGGCAAATCTGCTCTGAACAAATCCTTCCAAGAAAACCCTGTGATAGGTCAGCTTTAGGGTTGCCATTAGTCAGAAATGTTTTGAAGGCACACAACAAAAAATATCCTTTTAAATTTGACAGAGGTATTTCTGTTTGTGAAGTCGAGCACTTTCATGGCCGGCATCCATATTTTTTGTGGGTTTTTCGGGCTATGAGGACTTGTTCTAGAAGAGTTTATTCCTGATGTTTCTCCAGCATCTGTGGCTGGCATCTTTAGAATTTCAGTGTTTTGAAACCTCCAAATGGTTTACAAACTGACCAAGAAAATCCAGCAAATGCTTTGCTCAACAAAGGACAGGAGAGACCCTATCATGGCAGCAGGAGTTTACTACATACCATGCAGCTGTGGACAAGTGTACATAGGTACCATGAAACATTCAAACATGAATCAAGGAACACGAGAGACACTGTCAACTGAGTCAGTTAGAAAAACCAGCAGTAACAGAACATGTTATAAACCATCCTGGGCATAAAATGCTGTTTTAAAATACTGAAATTCTGGACCATGCCAACAACTATCAGGTCAGAATGCACAGGGAAGCCATTGAAATCCAGAAAAACCTAGACAACTTCAACAGGAAAGAAGAAATCCTTAAAGTGAACAAAGTTTAGCTACCAGTCCTGAAAAATACCAAAATTAAGACCCAGCAAAATGTAAGTGGAAACCACCAAGGATCAGGGTTTTTCACAGCAGACAATGGATCACTAATTAAATAGACACAAATCCTCCTTGTATATCCTCCCACCCTGAGGCCTTGCCATTCAACAACAGAACAATTCACAGATTAATATGTAAATCATTTTTCCCAACCTAGGGTCACACAGTGTGTGTGTGTGTGCGCGCTCACACACACACACATACACACATATATATACTGTATGTATGTATGTATGTATGTATGTATGTATACCCCACTCACTTCCATGCCATCATTCTCTGAAGATGCAAGCCTCAGATGCTGGCGAAATGTCGGGAATAAACTCTTCTAGAACATATAGCTCGAAAAAACCACAAAAAAGTATTTCTGTTTCTTTGTACTTCCCCAGTGATTTTGAGTGACATTCATTTCCACTGTGAACCAGAGACATCTGTTATTATTTTATTAATAAACCCACAAGCAGACAAATATGTGGAACACTTCGGACACAGCTGTTCAAATATACTGTTTGGACAAGTAACCAGCATGTTGCAACTACTCTGTTTCTCAGAGGTGGTTCCATGATTCTCATGGAACACATAGAACCTTCCTCCTTTCTTAAGCTTATATCTAACCACAGTCCCCCAGAACTGCACACATACATCTTGTTTTTGCTTTTTTTTTGTATTTTTACTTCAGCACCATCTCCATCCTTCTTGATAATACCAGATCTTTTTTTTAACTACTGATTTAAAAGGTGTTTTGGCAATTAGTTCAGAATAGGATGAACCTGCAATATTTGTACAGTGGACATGCAGTATAAACCAGGGGTCAGCAACCTACGGCCCGCGGGCCACATGCGGCCCGCCGAGCCATTGGGACCAGCCCCAGCTTGGTCCTGTTGTCGATTGCCACCGCCAAAGGCCCCACAGGGCCTTTGGCCTGTTGTGGAAGCACACGGGGCCTTTGGCGGCGGGCAAGGGGGGGCCATTGGCCTCTAACGCAGGTGCGCGGGGCCATTGGCCTCTAGTGCAGGTAAGGAGGAGGAGGAGGAGGAGGAGGGAGGGAGGAAGGGAGGAAGGAAGGAAGGAGGAGGAAGAGGAAGGAAGGAGGAGGAAGAGGAGGAGGACGAGGGAGGAAGGAAGGAGCAGGAGGAGGATTTCCATTCCATTTTTACAGGTCTGCTTTGTTTTAACGATGATGGTGATGGTGATGGTGATATTGATATGAGCCAGCTTCAGAGGCACGGCCAATGTAAATTGCTGTGATTTTTACAAATTCATGCGCAGTGAAGAAAAACCACAGTCCCTTGACCAAGTACACCCTTCTGAGAAGTACACTTGGTGCAAGAACTGTGAAACCACCTTGACATGTTCAATATGCATAGCCATGTGAACCCATGTTCAGTGTGAAACCCAAAGAGTTTGGTTATACAATAAGCCTCTGAAATATGCAAGAGGCCATCTTAAGTAAAGCCATGTTCAATGCCCAAATGTGTTGTTTGCAATGGGGGGGAGGAGGGGTTGGCCAGAAAGGAAGTACATTTCTGCCATCTGTCTAGGAATAATGCCCAAATGTCCTCCATTTTGATCATGCCTAAGAAACATGCATTTATATTAACATTTTTTAAAAAGCATCCAATGTTTTCACATGTCCTCCATTTTTAAAAAATTTGTCCTACATTTGAAAATGTTGTCCTATATTATTTAATTATTTAATTATTTATCTTTTTGGCTCCCCCCCCCTGTTGTCTGGGGGACACCAACCCGGCCCCCGGCTCAAAAAGGTTGCCTACCCCTGATATAAACAGTATGTAACACACACATCAATATATTTAGGCTCAAATGTTAAATGGTCAAATACACTTTGTTTTACAAAATATCTACCCCTTTCCTCTTAACTATAAGATACTTGTCCCCATTGTAGTTATTCCCATAATGGATGCCAAGGCCCATTACTGTTCACTGAAAGCAGGGTTGGCAAAAGGTACCCAGTGGGCTAAATGCAGCTCCCCAAGTCAATTTTCTGGTCTCCAATAGTCCCACTGCCCTCCAATGTTCACTAAAAATGCCCAGTAGCACCTCCTCGAGCCCCTGGCTGGCACAATTTGCCATTTTGTTCCTCCACACAATCTGTTTGAATCTCTTATGGACTTATTTCCAGAGCAAGGAGTAAGCAGAAGATCATTTCCAGTCTTGAAAAAAAGGCCCATGTAGGCCTAAACCAGGTAAAGAAAGACACAGATGGAATGGTAATGCCAACGATACCTCCCTAATGTATCTCCTCATGCCCATGTTTGATTGAAAGTGGGCCTTCTACAGCTAAGACACTGTTGGCTAAATCAAACACTGGATGCCTGGCTTACATGGAAAGTTTCTGAAAAGAGTTGCCTTCCTCCCCATCTATGTGGACGAAGACTCCTACTGAAGGAGGGACTAAATATGATCCAAGATTTCTTTATGAAACCTAATCCTCAGTTGAAAGGCATGAGAGAATCCATGAAACGTTACCACTGGGCCAAAAGCATCACTCCTTCCCTGACTGATTGGGAATGGATGACAATCATCCAGTACTTCACATTTACATGAGGTATTCCTACCCATTCATTGTCCTTGGAGTTGATCAAGAACACAGAGAATTGAATTAAAATGCCACCTTCATTTTGTACCCCATTAGTGGTTGGCAAATGTGTGAGGTACATTGATGATTAATACTTGCTCCTGCTGATAAAGGAACTCTTATAAGTAGCCTCAGTTGCAAAACCACCAAACGCACTTAGCTCAGATTGAACTAGCAAAAGTGGTGGCATACTGTACAATTATAGCACTAGGGTTGCACTTTAACTACCATTGTAAAGAATCCTAGGATTTGTAGTTTTGCAAAATATTTAGAATTTTCTGCCAGAGAATAGTAGTGCTATAGTCCTTCCCTCAACTACAAATCCCATGAATCCATAGCATGTAGCAATGGCAGTTAAAGTGGTATCATAAGGATATTATTGTGTAGTGTGAAAGAAAACTGTGTCATTTCAAGGCATGGAAGGGGTCGTGTTGTTGATATGACAGCCACCCAGGAGCAACCATCATTTATTGTTAGATAATGCAAGGTTCTTTTCCCTTAGATCAGTGATTCTCAAACAGGTGTGTGTGCGCGCGCGCAGAAACTATTCAAGAGGTGTGTGTGTGAAACTTGGAAACTGATCTCTCCTCCTTCTCCTCTTCCCAAACTTTTTTATGTGTAAAATTTGCAAATGTGTTGAATTCAACTCCCTGCTCAGTTATGAAACCCACCGGGTGATCTGGGGCAAGACACATGCTCTCAGTCTCAGGGGAAGACAATGGCAAAACTCCTCTGAAGAAATCTTGCCAAGGAAACCCTATGATAGGTTCACCTTAGGGTAGTCGTAAGTTGGAAACTACTTGAAGGTACACAACAACAAAATTTAAATGATTATATTTCCTTATAAAATGTTAAAACTTGAATATACATAAATGTAAAAATGAAAATACTAAATAAATAAAATATTTTTATTCATATATTATGTTGAGTGGGGGCAGTGTGATATCCGCATACAGATGTAAATGGGGAGTCCCAAGGGTAAAATGTTTGAGTACCAGTGCCCTAAATTGTTTCTGAACATTGCTGTGCCTTGGCTTTCAGAAAGTGAGTATAGTTGGCTGACGAGTTTTTCATCAATAATTTCATCTCAGGGAGGAAATGACAAGTTTAATTGGATGACTACTGATGAGAGTAGCCAAATGTTAGGCTATCATTTCTCCTTTGTGGACTAGGGAACTTCCTTGAGGCTGGCATTTACAGAATTTTGACTCAGTTACTCTTTTTTATGCCTGCTCCTTACAGCTCACTTGGAAATATTGTGAACAAAAATCAATTAAAATTGTTGTTAGTTATATTGAAAAATTGATGAAAGCTGGAAGTTTTTATTTCTTTTAAAATCTGGATGGAAAGTGAACCAAAAGTTGTATTATTTCAGTTCAGTTCTGACTTAGATGACAGTTATTTCTTTATGCATTTATTACCCTGTAAAATACCATATTCAGGGCACAAGGTCTGCCTTATGTTCCCCATGTAGGAAAAAAATCCAGTCTGAGAAATTAATTTGTAGCCATTAAAAACAATTGTAAATGTAGACAGCTTTGTTAGGGACAGTACTTATGTTCCTTTTTGAACCAAAATTTCCCTTTGCATGACATCTTTTAACCAGAAGAGCATTCACAGGCCAACCTGACCTTGGGGAACAGCAGGCAAAAGATGTGCTAAATTGATGTGAAAATGCACTCTTCTCTTTTTCTTTCTAATCTAGATGAAATTGTAAGACTTGCTCACAGAATAGTTTGCGTTAACATATTGACCCATTATCCATTGGAACATACAGTGCGGTCTTTACAAACATGCAGACTCTCCTACATTCTATTAAAAGCAGCTGAATTTCTCTTGCATTAACTGTGTAAACATATGACTGCTATGAGAGCAAGACAGAAAACAGAAGACAACTTTTCTTTAACCATCTGCATTTTTACTGTACTATGTTTCTGCTGCAGATGTGAAATTTTAAATAATAAAAACCTTTAACAAGGCAAATCTATATATTTTTAAATCTCAGTTGAACTCATTAGGGCTATTGCTCAATAAGTATATGTAGGTTTGTATTCTTAGAGGTTGTCCACATAGGTTCCCCCCAGTCCTATGTTGTCCTTTTTGGATGACACAAATCAAAATCCTGGGAGCGGGATTGGATTTGATCCTGCCAGACCAGATGCAGATGGAGGTGGGGATCTGCAGTGGTACCAGATCTATGGCATGAGGATGGGTGGACATATAAACAGCCACCCATCCCCACACCGGCCTGGGGATCAATCCATGGCCTCAGCCCATGCTTTCCTGGCCCATCTGCTCAGCCGCTTAGTATCAGAAAAGGCTCTTAATATTTGAAACTGAATTATATCAAATACACACCCAAGGAAGATACCACCAACATGCCAAATTATTATTTCAGAGTGAATGAAATGACAGGAAACATAGTGGGATATTCTGGGGAAATAAAGAATAGTTTTATAATTGAAGCCATATACAGCAATAAGTATATCTAACTAATGCAAAGATTTTCTGTTTCAAATCATGAACTGTCAATAGATTTGGTGAATACTATTTAAAATCAACATTGCTACCTACTACATAGTAAAAAGGATATAATAATAATAATAATAATAATAATAATAATAATAATAATAATTTGTTTTATTTATATACCGCTATTCCAAAGATCATAGCGGTGAACAGCAAGTAAGCTAATTAGCAAGTAAGCTAATTTGCCCCCAACAGTCTGGGTACTCATTTTAGCGACCTCAGAAGGATGCAAGCCTGAGTCGAGCTTGGGCCCTTTTGCTGGTCTTGAACTCGCAACCTTGTGGTTTTGAGTGAATGGCTGCAGTACAGGCATTTAACCACTGCGCCACCATAGAACTCTATCCTTATGTCTTGGGGCCTTCAAAATACTTGGATAGAAGTTATATATAAACAAATAAACATATTTCTTGAGGCTAACCTAAAACAGGGTCTCACAATCATTTCATCAAGTTTTATGCAATGCAGGACAATCCTTGTATTTTTTAAAAGCTACTTATAAATGTGAACCAGTAAATCCATATGCACTTGGAAGCTATAATTTAAAGCTGTGAATTGATAACTCTGTTAATATGGCTGCTGTGAAAGTCATTAAGAAGAAATGAATGTAGGTGAAGTCCTTGTAATGAAGTGTCCTGTGATTTCTCTCCCCCTCCCCCCTGTTCTCTAGGACAACACCAGTCTAGAGCATTGGCAGAGAGCATGCTTACTACTAGTGAGTTTTTAAAGGAGATCAGTTATGAGCTCATTACTGGAAAAGTTAGTTTTCTGGCATCACATTTCAAAAACACATCTTTAGGTGAGTGATCCTGCTGTTACAGCTCTCTCTAAGTTACGAATATGACAGTTTTCACACATCAAAAAATGGACCAAGTTGATTGTGTCCAAAATGAATACAGGTCTACTTAACACCTATTCCCAGAAAACCAGTGCATATCTTTCAGAACTACTATGAGAAATTCTAACCAATTCATCCTTGTGTTTGGGGGTGGGAGTGGCACTCTGTAGCTGGTGAAGCTCAGCAGGGCAGACCATAGGGGAGCAGCATCCCAGGAACAAGAAACAGGAAATTATCACACGGTGACAGGATAGAGACAGATTGTTCCAATGTCCTTATCCTGTGATCTGAGTGAAAGTGATCGTGTGAATCACTTTTACATGAAAGCAGGCTGAAAAGCGCTTTCAACTGTCATGGTAATAATGGGTTGTTCTGTTATTACAAAGCACTGCAAATAACAGGAGAACACTTTCAGCTGATGGCTGAAAGCGCTTTTCAGCCCGCTTTCATGTGAAAGTAAGTGATTTGCACGATCACTTTCTCTCACACTTCTCGGACGGCTAATTGACTGGTTCAGTGTGCTTGCAAGTAAAAGTGATTCATTTGAACTTTCAGAATCCAGTCTGGTCTCTAGAGCATTATCAAGGTCTCTTGGTTACAATATTGAACACCACTGGTGATCAACCAAGTGTAATAAAATAAATTCTGGACCACCATTCCTTCCGGTGCTGCGAAAAGGGCGCACTAGGCACCCTCGCACAGCCCCACTACGTCACAACCACGCTGCCTCATTTGGAGGCGGTGCGGTCGTAATGTAGTCATGGTGGCGGCCGTGTGGAACGGTCGCCGCTATTTGTACGTGCTGAGCACGTACTAGGGTTGGGGGTGTGCGGAAACGGCGCCGCTTCCTAACTCTAGTACGTGCTCAGCACGTACTTAGAGGCCTGTCTGTAATGGGCCTTAGTTTATAGTCCCTGGTGATAAATAAAACCTGGACTTCACTGATTGATTGTAACATTTACGTTAAACTTCACTGAATCAGAGCTATTTGTAAAAAAAAATGCTAGATAAATATTAAGTATGGCATGTCTTCCTTTGCACTATTTCTTTTGAAAATTTCAGAAGGGTGTTTTAGATAACATTCATATAATTTTTTTTGTTTTAATCCTTTACTAGGTGATGAACTGGATAAGTTGCTAGAGACAATGCAGCAGAAACGAGGAGATAATGTTATAATTCCATTCAATGGAGATGTTAATGAATGTGTGTCATCTCAAGAAGCAGCTGCCATGATTTACACCCAAGAACTAGGTAAGGCTTGTTTCTCAAGAACTGAAACAATGTAAGTCAAAACCAAATATTTAAATTATTTCTACCAATCAGAGAATATGAGGTAGGATAGGGCAATATGTGGCCCGCCAAATGGTGCTGGAAGTGAACTCCCATCAACCAAAGCCAGCATAATAAATAAGAATGTTTGGAGCAAGTATAAAGGCTTGATCTATAGATATCTCATCTTACAACCATGCAGCCATCCAACCTTGCTTTTAAGTGATTAGGTTTTTTACACCAGCTTTTTCCACCGTTAAGCAACAGAAGACCTAGAAGGCAACTGCTATGATTGTAGATCTCTTGTCACAACTTCCCTAGTCCCAACTCTGCAAGAGAAATGTCAGGAGTTCTGCAGCTGAAGAACTTGGCTTCTTGTAGGTTTACAAAGGATTTCTTAAAGATGGCCTTTCTTCAGATTGGGGAAATGTGCCTACAGTTTGCTTGCTATGCATTTAAATGTTAAACTTTTGATTTCATTCCTATTTTCATGTCTTTTGCAAATAGCTTAGGATGGGGGAAAACAAATTTCACAACTTGACCCCCTGATGATTTCAGTAACAGATGGAGGACCTAATCTGGTTCCTCTTAGCATCTGTATACCCAGAACAGTCCTGCACATGCACATTGTTACAGTGCACTAATTTTCCTATGTTAAATTATTTATGAACTCGGGCAAGCCAGCTTAAGTGGTGTGAGGAAGTGCCTTAGATGCTTTACTGTTAAATGCCTTAGAAATGCCTTAGAAGCTTTACTGTTAAATCTGTAGCAGTTTTGTGCTCATTACTAGAAAAGCAAAAAAGATCCAATGGATGCATGCTGTTTTTTTAAACATGTTGCAGGGACAATCTGATCATTTAAAAATTATATGTATTATATGATATTAGGTTTTAACAAACATATGTATACACTACTTTGGGAAGACAAAGACACCTTTCATGATCAGGAAAGAAATTTATTCAGCAAACAAACAAATATTGCTATGTTTAAGGCATTGCTAAGAGTCTAATGGCCCACTCCTAAATATTCTAACTAAGAGGTTAATGCTATACATTTACAGTAATTTAATTTAACTTTAAATAAACAGGAAATACCAATAATTTAGCTTGAGGTATGAAAATGTTTTTTAATGGTAGGAGTAGATTGTGCGTTTCATAGACAGGAGTCTTAAAATGTCATCAGTTTCATTTTCCTTGATGAAATGTTTTCCATAACATACGGGCACTTCTGTCCTAAACACATCATTGAAAACTTCAGTTCATCCTCAAGAGAGAATTATCTCAGCCTTGCTGTTGTTGTTTTTATTGTGTGTACCTTCAAGTCATTTCTTACTTATAGATGTTAAGGCTTGCCTTTCATAGGGGTTTCTTGGCAAGATTTGTTCAGAGGAGTTTTTCCATTGTCTTGGAGGAGTTGAATTATTCAGATGCCATTGGACTGTAAGTCCCAGTAGCTCTACCCTACATAGCAAATGGTTAGGAATTCTATGAGCTGCAATCCAACAACGTCTGGAAGATCATGTGACTTTTAGGGACAGAACTTTGGCCTCCTTCCATCTCTTCAAGAGCTAAGATTGCACAGTTTGGGGGTGTCTGGTGTGGAGAGCTTAGAGTGTCTCTTGTTCTATTGTAATATCTGAATCAGGTACATCCTGTCTTGGTGTCACTCATACAGTCTCTGAACACATACCCAGAGAATGATAGTCATGCCCAGCCTTTCTAAGCTTCAGAGATAGAAATTAACCATCAGGCATCTCTGGGCAGTTCTCTAGGACTAGAATGTAAATTAGAGCTTTTCTTTTTCATAGATTTGGACACTGAAACCTTCCAGATTTATCAGCCTCAGCTCACAATTGCCAGAAAGCTCTTGTCACAGGTATGTGCCATAGCAGACAGTGGTAACCAAAGCCTGGATCTGGGTCACTTCAGCAAAGTAGATTTCATCGTTGTGGTCCCTCGATCAGAAGTGTTGGTCCAACAAACCATTCAACGGATTCGACAATCAGGTAAAAAATAATAATAATTGGGCTCAGAACTTTGATCTCTGACACTTTTACAAAGTAGTATGTTAGGAGTTATTTATAATTTAGAGTAGCATTGGTGACAATTTTGGTAACATATCATTATCGTCATCTATGTCACCATCATTTTAATGAAAATTAGAAATGAGAAGAAACTAAGAAACAGAGCCTTATCATATGAGAAGTCAAATGGATTTTTCCAGTCTGAAGATGCCAGCCACAGATGCTGGCGAAACGTCAGGGAGAAACTCTTCTGGAACATGGCCACATAACCTGAAAAACCCACAAAAAACTATAAATGGCATACTTTTACAACCATCTTCCTCAGGAAGAAAACAGAAGTGCTATGATGACATGTGAAGATGTACGGAGAAAGCCACTACTCTCCTGTTCCGTTTCAGTTCTCTTTTCTCATGCAGTAAGGCTCTAATAATTAGAGTGGCCCAAATGACCCTCCAAAAACAGTATTTCAGAAGTAACAATTAAATGTTACTTATTACATAGAAAAGGTAACTAATAGTAGCAGTTGTTCTATTATTTCACAAAAGGAATATCATTATGCCCTGGTCATTCCACAAAAGAATGTGTTCACAAGTAACAAAGTTACTTGCAGTGCATTACTTCCAGATTCTCTTTTGGCCTAACTTGACAAACTTCAGGACTAGATACATAGGAGATCAGAATGAACAAAAGCACATAATTCCCAAATCACTGATATGATGTAATATGATGTGTGTAAGTATAACCATATATAAACACTGGGGAAAAGGAAACAGAAGTACTTATCCAGTGAGCCTGATAACTTATCTGACATTTGTTTGATCTATTCCAAGTTCAGATTCAGAACTGACTTTGTTCTGCTTTCAGCATATTATGTTTTAAAAGATAACTTTAATTTTCTCTATTTTGGAGCAGAAATTCATTACTCATTTCTTTTCTTAGGTGTTCTTGTAGACTTGGGCCTTGAAGAAAATGGAGCAGCTTACCAAAGAGCTGAAAAATATGTGGTGCGGCTAGACAATGAGATTCAAACCAAGTTTGATGTTTTCATGAGACGGGTGAAGCAGAATCCATACACGCTTTTTGTGCTGGTACATGACAATGCCCATGTAGATCTGACAAGGTAATTCCTTCAATTACTATGCTGTTTGTTAAATTGGATGATGAGGATGAACTCTGAAGGATGTTTCTGCAGCATTTCATATACTGTGTGGCAAGAAGTGAACCACATTTGAATCCTTTTGTGGGAGAAAGGCAGGATATAAATCCTTGAAATAAATAAAATAAATAAATCTTTGGAACATGTCTGCCCTAGGTGATATTGCCAAGAAACCTGGTCTTAATATTGCCGTGGGGTTAGCATGGACCCACAGTTAGAAGCTGATAATTATAACTACAGTATTAGGAAACAAGTAAGAGTACAGAAAATGGCAGTGTTTCTTCATGACAAAGATTCTGCTTGTCATGTATTATACAATGTTATGGCATGCATTAAAATATAGAATATTGCAGATAGGAAAGAAAAAACTTCCTGGATCCACTGGTCCACTTTTGTAATCGTTCCTTTTCTGTATTCCACCATGGGTTTCTAGTATCCTACTCCATTCATTTTGTATGATGCATTGTCATCAGTGACTGGTTTGAGATTGTGTCATGCAAAATGTCATGCCAAATCTACATCTCAGAGGTATAAGAAAAACTTGTGAAATGTCATGTTTTGCTTATACCTCTGAAATGTAGATTTGACGTAGACTGATTAGGCATGGACCACACCCCACATTGAGGCATATCAGTTACTCTCTTCTGATTCATACTTTCTAATTTTACTAAGCCTCCTCAACTACTTGAAAAATCCTTGAAATTGAGTGGTATAATATTGATCACCTTCACACCCTTATGGCTTGACACTACAGAGACATTCTCCATATAGTTCATACCAATTGCAGTTTTTAAGCATGTAGAACACAACCAAGGTTTGAATGAAATGTACTTTTATTATTTTGTAGAGATTAGTTGGAGGGGAAGCTTCTAAATATTATGCCCTGATTTTTTGTGGACCAAGTGATTCCTGTAATTTTAATCTTTGAAAAATCTCTGGATTATGGAAAAGAATGTAAAAATTGTATATTTTATCTCTTCTCTTAGTGCCATTTCAAGCTCTCTCTCCCATGGAGAGCCTAGCTATGGATTTGCAGACAGAGTGATAAATTGCAGAGAGGTCCTTGAAGCTTTCAATCTCCTTGTTCTCCAAGTGAGTTCTTTCCCATATGGCCTTCAAACAATTCAGTCCAGAATCAGTTCTGCCAATGAAGTACACTGGATACAATTTGGCAATATGGTAAGAGACTAAATTTTGTAAATACAATGAAGTTCTTGGGAACTGTTTACATGCTCATGTAAGCATCTTTGGCCTTTAACCATAGTGGTGTTACAGAGGAAGGAAATATTTTCTATGCTGATATAATAAAGTCTGTATGCTTTCCTTCAGTAGCCAATCAGTATTTCCTGATCACATTAAAAAAGAACAAAACAGTAAATTTTACAAAACACCCAAATGAATATAAGGACAATATAAAAGGATTCAATCAATAAAAAAATTAAAAGAATTTAAAATTGTAAATGTTAACAGTGTGGAAATGTCTATGAATATATAAAGGTTTTTGCCTGGCACTGCATTAATAGTGAAGGTAATGCCAGAGAAGCTTTCTAGTGGAGCTTATACTCATAGATTAGATGCCCCCACCAAAGGTGTCACAGCTATAGATTAGGTGTTGCTACCCAAAAGACACATGGAGTAGAAATCCTTGTATTCAGCCCAAACTTGGCAAATGGGTCCTTGAACAGTCTAGGGAAATATCCAGTCTTCAGTCTTGTTAGGTTTCTTGAGATCAGTTTCAAATGTTGTGCCTAACGATGTGGACAAGACAGCTGAATCACTCGGTCCCACCACATGTAAGACTGATTACTGGCCATGTTGGCTGATACGGTAAAATAATAGTGGATTAATCAGATGGGTGCAAGGGAAGGTGGCTGTCACATTGAAAGAGGGCAGACTCTCCCCTGAAGAGGACTTCCCTTTCCTATGTATTTGGAATTCTGCTCCATTGTAAAAATCTCCTTTGGGGCAAGGTGCTTTAAGTGTGTGATCACTGGCCAACTTCAGGTGTTCTTCGAGAAAGCAGATTATCTGGACCCACTTCCATCTAGTTTCAGGCCACCATTTGATATTGAAACATACTGAATATTCCTAACAGCCTACTCTAGGTGAAACACAAGGGGTATGCTGCCCTGTTGATTCTCAGTGTCTTTTGATACGATTGACCAAGGTATCCTACTGGACTGGATCTATGAGATGAGAGTAGGAAGCCCTGTTTTGTGGTTGTTTCACTCCTGTCTACGGACTGATTCCAGAGAGTAGCAATGGAATGGGGAGGGGGCAGTGGTGGGAATCTGTTAGATCCATTGTTGTTAACCTGTACATGTCACAGGGTTTCAGTCTATCTCCCATGCTGTTCAATAGCTATATGAAACCACTGGATGAAGTGATTAGGAATTATGGGTTTTGTGGCACCACTATGTTCTACTTCTCCATGTGATCAGATTAGCTAGAACTGTACAGGTGCTGGACTAGTGCATGGATGCTGTAGTGCAGAGGTTGGCAACCTCCGGCCCGTGGGCCGGATGCGGCCCGCGGAGGCCTTTGAGCCGGCCCCTGGCTGCTCCTGCTGCTGCCGCCAGTTGCAGTTTTTCCCCGCTCTGGGCGCCGCCATTTTGGGCAAAAAATGGTGGCAAAGTCTCTCGCAACCTCAGGGAAGGTCGCGTGAGATTTCACCGCCATTTTTCCCCAAAAAATGGCGGCGCCCAGGGCTCCAACGGTGACCGCGGGCCCCTGGGAGGCCAGTTTCCGTCGCAGGGGCCCTCCAGGAGGGCTCCGGCGGTGGCAGCGGGCCCCTGGGAGGCCAGTTGCCGTCGCTGGGGCCCTCTAGAAGGGCTCTGTCGGCGGCAGCGGGCCACTGGGAGGCCCGTTGCCTCCGCTGGGGCCCTCCAGGATGGCTCCGATGGCAGCAGCGGGCCCCTGGGAGGCCAGTTGCCGTCGCTGGGGTACTCCAGGAGGGCTCCACCAGCGGCAGCGGGCCTCTGGCATCAGAGGCCGGCAAAGAAGGGGAGGCCTCCAGCGCTGGCGGTCCCCGCCGGCTCTTTCCCGGCTTCTGACAGGGCCTTGGGCCCTGTCAGGGGCCAGCAAAGAGGAGGTGGCCTGGCCCCTGGGGGGTGGAAGCTCCGCCCCGAGGGTGGTAGCTCCACCCCCAGAGTGGGAGCTCTGCCCCCGGAGGGTGGAAGCTCCGCCCTGGAGGGTGGAGGCTCCACCCCCCGCACGCGGCCCCTCCCCCGGGGGGGGGAGCCCCCCCCCCCCGCCTCCGGCCCCCC
Source organism: Sceloporus undulatus (assembly GCF_019175285.1). Classification (NCBI taxonomy): domain Eukaryota; kingdom Metazoa; phylum Chordata; class Lepidosauria; order Squamata; family Phrynosomatidae; genus Sceloporus; species Sceloporus undulatus. The sequence goes on from NW_024802937.1 coordinate 3,891,324, forward strand.
AGTTGTCTGAGGGACAGCAACCTGGCCCCCAGCTCAAAAAGGTTGCCTACCCCTGCTGTAGTGGGTTGGATGAGGGCTAATAAATTGAAGATGAATTCTGATAGAATGATAAGTCTATAGATTTGTGGTTTCCAGGGCCAGAACTGGGTAAGTGATATTCCTTGTATGGAGTTAATTCTTCATCAGGAACTACAGGTATATATATGTAGCTTTGGGAGTTTTCCTACATCCATCTCTCTGTTACAGGAGGCCCAGAAGGACTCTGTGATTGGAGACAGCTTTAACTGTCCCACCAGCTATGGTCATTCCTGGGCAGGTATAACCTTGCCATAGCAGTTCATGTTCTGAAAAAAAGTGAGGTTGTGGCTTCATTAGAGCATGTATTTATATAATGAATATGATCAAAAGAGGTTTTTGTAAGATTATAAGACTGGTCATGTTCATTTGAATGGCTGAGGAGAAGAATATGCTATTTTTGAATGTAAAACAAATATAAATCATTTATAACAATTTCTTTGCTTGTGATGTCTCCATTTGGAACAGGAGGAGCTTAGCCAAGATGAGAAGCTTTATTTTGGCTTGAATGAATACAGCAAGTCTCTCCAATGGGGAATTACAAGCCCACTTCTGAGATGTGATGAAACCTTTGAAAAAATGGTGAATACACTCTTAGAGAGGTATATGCTTTTGGAATAGTCTTTAAATGGAGACATGGGTTTGGTTGTGCAGAAGGCTATAAGAAAGGATTAGTCTCAAATATCATATGCATGTATTTGTACTGAAAAAAATTCACTAGTACCATTATTAGATACACTGTTTAACAAAGCACTAAAGTTAGAATTGAAGAATCCATTGTATTCCCCATTGCCATGTATGAATGTGGGAGATGGACAGTGAAGAAAGTGGATAAAGAGGAAATCAACTCATTTGAGATGTGGTGCTGGAGAAGAGTGCTGAGGATACCGTGGAGAGCCAAAAAGACAAGCAAATGGGTCCTTGAACAAATCAGGCCTGAACTCCCCCTGGAAGCCAAGATTATTAATCTAAGGTTGTTGTACTTTGGCCACGCCATGAGAAGGCATAGCTCATTGGAAAAGACAATAATGCTAGGAAATGTGGAAGACAGTAGAAAGAGAGGAAGACTACACACCAGATGGCTAGACTCAATTATGGAAGTCACAGGCCTGAATCTACATGACCCAAGCAGAGCAGTGAAGGATAGTGGTGCTTGGCGATGTCTCATCCACCAGTTGCCATGAGTTGAGGTCAACTGGAGAGTGGTTAACAACAACAACAACAACAAACATGTATTATGAGGGACCACTTGACCTCCTAGACCTAAATCCAATAGTCGACCCTGGTTGAGGTTAGCAGTTCCTCTTAGGCCTTATAGCCTTGCCTAGTCACTGTAGTCTGAATTTAGAAACCCTTTTGATAATATCACATGCTTCTAAGCTTTGTCTTGCAACCTCTTGGAACTGGGATTTTAGCATACTAGTTTTATATAATTCTCTTCCTAAGGATTTAAAGCATGAACAAACAGTACTGAGTTTCTGATGAATGTCAAAAGCTTTGTGCAAAAGATCTTACAGCACCTTTGAGACTGTGTGAAAGAAGTTGTAGTATAAGCTTGCACCTGAGGAAGTAAACCAAGTCTACAAAAGATGCTACAACTTCTTTCAGTCTCAAAGGTGCTGCAAGATCCCTTTGCATACTGATATTCCAGACTAACATAGGCCCAGTACAGATGGGCTTTTTAGCACATAAGGAATACATGCTTGGGTTGCCTCGGGGCATCACTTACAGACGCCTCGCAACACTAGCACATATTCCGTACGTCAAAATGGCGGTGCCCTGTACAAATGGGTGCTGTTATTTTGATGCAATGGATGCTTAGCATCTGCATTTCGTGATGCCATTGTGATGTTGTGAATGCACCATTGGTGCACTGCAGCATCACAATGGCGCCACAAAAATTACCTGCTTTCTGTGGCTTCCTTTTGCAGCGCGAGGAAGCCACACTGTTTGTCCGCTGTAGCTTCCTCACGCAGCAAAACAAGGCATGGGCAGACCACCCTTTTTGGGGCAGTATGTACCCTGCCATAGTAATGTCTCTGAATTCTACCCAATCAGAACCTTTATTATTCATGTTAGCCTTCACAGAGGTATGATTTTAGCTGTGTATATTACAGCCATGTTATTGCATTGATTTATGTCTCATTATTTTATTGTTTTGTTGTTGATATTTTAATTTTGTATACCTCTTAAATAAACCTAGTTAGGATAGCAGTTTAAGTGTAATGTCAACTTTGGACCTCAACTGTTGAATGTAAATCTGAAAAATGTGGGTGGAGTACTGAATTTAAAATTATATTTGAATCCATCCCATTCTTTCAGCAATGGTACCATAAAATAGTTACAAAGGTGTTTATTATAAAAATTACTGCAGCATCTATACAAACATCAATCAAAAAACAGCATTAGTAATAGAATACATAAATTAAAAGCCATTTTAAACAGGTAGGTTTTCAGAGATTTTTTAAAAATTACAGCTGAGGGAGTTGTTTGGTTGTTCCTTGGTATAAGGGTATCCTTTGGTCTCCAACGGGATGTTAACAAACCAACAGTATGATCATAGATGGTCCTTCGTCTACCTGGTCCCCACTAATTTGAGGATGGGTCTGTTAATGTCAAGCAGTCTGATTACTGTATATTCCCTCCAGTATCAAAGTACTTCCAAATATCATTTGCTGGTGAATGTAAGAGAGCCTGTACTATTGCACTTATGTCCTGCTTGTGATTTTTCCATTGCCAATGTAATGGCTGCTTTGATAATAGGTTGCCAGACTAGACAGGCCTCTGGTTTGAGCCAGCATGTCTGTTCTTCCTTCTTCATGTTCTTATTCTTGAAATGTCTTTTTTTAAAAAAAAACCAACTCTAATCTCATAGAAGGAAGACTAAATTAGAATCCTCCATCATGTCTAATTTTCTTTAAGATCTCCTTTTCATTCCTACAGCCCAGTGTAGTACAGTTCTGACACTAATAGAGACTGGCAGAATTTAACTTTTTATCAATGCCTCTGGCAAAACAACATGGGCACTGATAATTTTTCAAGAACAATGTTATTTTATTTACTTACTTGTTTATTTATAAATCAAATGTTTATGTCTAAGATCCTCATCCCACAAAATGAATAACAGTGAAAACATCAATGAGCAATAAACTAAGTCACCAGGTGTGAACTTTGGAAATATTTCTGAACAGAATTCAATATAGATTCTTGATTAAACTAATAAAGTTGGACATGAAGTCTGTAATTATTCACAATGACATCTTTGTTACATCACTCTTCATACATTTAGTATCTGCTTCATATGAGTAGGATCCATGCTGTGAGTAGAATGCATAACGTCAGCCATCTCCCAGAGGAGCAGTTACTGAAACACAGTGTAGCAACAATGTGCAGGCTTCCTTTTCTACTGACAGTTTCATATGTCGTGTTCATTGTTCATTTAACAGTTACAGCTTGTCTGTAGAATGAGATTCTTAATTTGTAGTTTGAGTCACTACGTAAGGAACAGGTTGCTGTCATTCAGTCTTCAAGTGATCTCTTCCACTCTGTCTTTACCCTGGGATGGTACTTGCCTGATTTACATTGCAGTCTCAAACACACTAAGAAATGTGCCCAACTGAATCTAGTGAGATTAGTTTTTGAGTCAATGTGGATTATATTGCAAGATTATAATTATTTGGCCCATTTTCTATTCCTGATAGCTATACAATCTAAGGCTGCTGCCACACTGCAGCATTAATGCAGTTTGACACCAATTTAACTGTCATGGCTCCATCCTTAGGAATCCAGGGATTTATAGTTTGTTGTGGCACCAGAGCTCTCTGACAAAGCAGGCCAAATATCTCAAAAAACTTCAAACCCCATAGCATTGAGCGATGGCAGTTAAAGCAGTGTCAAACTGTATTAATTCTGCAGTGTAGATACAACCTGAGATTGTTTTTTTAAGCACTTTTATCAATTTCCAAGTGATGTGTAATATAAATAAGTCTTTCTTCTTCTTCTTGTTTGGGGTTTAGACCTAATTTCAGACCACCATATTTTACTATGACTGATTAAAACAGAACTATATTCCTTTCAAGGTACCCCAGGCTGCACAGCATGGTGATCCGCTGCTATCTGCTTATTCAGCAGTATCTGGAAGCTTTAATGGCTCTCACCACCATGGCCTCACTCAGGGACCACAGCACACCTGAGATCCTCAGCATCATGGATGATATCATCACCACACCTGGCAAGGATAAGAATGGCCGTGGCCACATGCTAGTTATTAGGATTCCCTCTGTGCAGTTGGCAATGCTGGCAAAAGAGCGGCTGCAAGAAGCACGAGATAAACTAGGCCTGCAGTATCGTTTTGAGATCGTCTTGGGGAACCCGGCATCAGAGCTTACTATTGCCAAGCACTTTGTGAAGAGATTAAAGGTTAGCATAATTCAAAGGCTGTTTTGATTTTGTTTGACTATTATGCAGAACCTGTGTTTTTGAATGCAAGAAAATACCTGGTCCTTTTTTTTTACTCTCTTTACACCACATGGAAAAAATGAAATATAAATATGCAGAAAAGCTACATATAAAAAGTTTTTATTATTTATTTATTTATTTGTATATTTATTTATTTTGCAGAAGTGACTGCAATGGAGGGGTGGCTGTTCAAGGTCTCCTCAGGGACCAATGTGGCTGCATACCTTTCCACAGTTGTCTACCTACAGTTTATTATAACTATCATTCCAATCTCATGAGATTTGCAAACCTAAACTGGCAAAAATCTGGAGTCACACATATACTCTTAGGGTGATTGTATTTTATTTCCTGCATCTGAACTCAGTCTGTGCATACAAGAGTATGATAACATAAGACAGTAATTTCCTATTGGGCAGAAAACTGTGTGCATTAACCCAGTAGCATAATCCAATTTCTATTGTTATCCTTTCTAGTTGAGGTGCAGAACACGAGGCTGTCTTACTGGAAGAAAGAAGTAGATTTCTAATAGAAGAAATAATTTCGATCCCCAGCCCTGAGAAAGGAATTAGTCACAGGTCTCTTCACAGTGGAAACTTCTTAAAATGCAGAACACAATATTGACTCATTGATCTGCTGTTAGGTGTTCAATTTCTGACCTATTTTTTCCCCTCAAAAGAAATGATTCATGATTCACACCATTTGTATGAGTGGGTGAGAGAGCGGGAGAAAATATAACAGAGAGGAGATTGGATAGCTAGGAAAGGAAACTGTCACTGCTAGTTTTTTCTTAAGGTGCACACATATTCAAGAAGAGATTGTTAAGCTCACTATTCTCCATTAGCATCTCTATATGTAGTGAGACTCAGCTTCTTTTTTCTAACAGACATGTCATTGGGTGTTCTGCTTTGCTTGTTGTATGCTTGTTGTAGTTTAAGTATACAGTCTCCTCATCATTCAAAATATGATATGGTTCTTTTCACATGTTTCAATTGCATGTTATAGCAGGAGTGGGCAGTTGTGGTAGACGTGGGGCTAGAACCATCCAAGGGCCACATAGACTGGCAGAAATGGGGGCAGGAACTAGAAATGGCTTTGATTGTTATTAATGTTAAGGAGAGCAGATGGGCATGCAATCTATTCTGTGATCCTTTCACACTACATAGTGCTATGGTTCCACTTTTAATTGCCGTGATCCTGCCCTGTGGAATCCTGAAATTGGAAGTTCAGGGAGAAACATTTAAAATTCTCAGCGAGAGAGGTCTAATGTACCCCTACAATACAAACCACAGGATGCCATAGGAAGGAGCCATGGCAGTTAAAATTGAACCCTAGCACTACATCTGTGTAGTGTGGAAGGGCCTCTGGAAGCTTCCAGAAGAGGCAGTTCACCATTTTCACCCACAAACGGGACAACCTGGAGGTGCTGAGGCTGTAACAATAAATGTGAGACTCCAGTGATATGATACAGAGGTTAGCCTTGAATGAACCATCCTTCTACCTCTGTGAAGATTATCCTTTCCTACTATTTCCCTTCATTTCATGCTACGTACATGGCCATGAACTAGGGCATTTGGGAGCTGTAGTCCCAAAAAGGGGGGGGGATTCTTCCAATTTCTATCATCTGCAGACATTCAAAAGAGGAGCTATCAGGTGGCACCCTAGTAGGAGCCCTGGCGACACAGTGGTTAAATGCTGGTACTGTAGCCACAATGTTGTAAGTTCGATCCTTGAGGAGGACTCCAAGGTCCACTCAGCCTTGCATCCTTCCAAGGTTGCTAAAATGAGTACCCAGCTTGTTGAGGTCAATTGGTTTACAGATTGTCAACTGCTTAGGGGGTGCTAATTCACTGATAAGTGGTATGGAAATGTTGCTATCAGGTGATGCTTTTATATTTCATCTGTAAGAGCTACTTTGTTGTTGTTGTTGTGTGCCTTCAAGGCATTTCTGACTTCTGGCATCCCTATCATGGGGTTTTATTGGAAGATTTCTTCAGAACGGGTTTGCCATAGGCATACTCTGAGGCTGAGAGAGTGTGACTTGGCCATGGTCAGAGCCACTTGGCAGATTTTTAACACTGAAAAGCATTTTGGAATTTTTTTGTATGACCAACAAAAGTTGCATTGTTTCCTTTTTTTCCAGTGACAACAGAAACATATATATTTGCTCAGACATAAGTCTCTGCTTTCAGTGAGGTCTTCTCCCTACTAAATATTTTAGTAAGCGATGGCTCAAAAATATCAGGCTTGCTTTTATTTTTTGTTTTTTTTAAAAGAAAATCCCTTATTTGTCCTGATATTTTAATTTATCTTTGGTTGTATGAAATACTGTGTGAATTTCTTTCCACACTCACACAAACACACAGTTTCTCATATAAAAGGAACTAAAATTAATAGAGTGATTGGTTCTTGTTGCTTTTCTCTAGTTAGTCTTTGCACTGTGAAAAACTGTTATTCATCAAACTTTAAAAAGGATCTCAGTGCATACTTTATTTCCTTATTGTTATTTATTTTTATGTGAAATAACCCTCCCCATTCCTGACAAGTGACAATTTTCTTCTTCATTTATCTTCCCAATATATTACCTTTATTTCCCCATGTCATAGGTATTTATCTAATGCAGGGAGATCTATGAATGTTCCAAAGCCATCCAATCAGTCTGCAGTACTCTCAATTCAAAATAGAATAACATTCTTACTTGACAGGCCTGGATTTTTTTTGAGATTCAAATCTACAAGAGAGAACAAAGACTCTGCAGCTTGTTATTTCCAGGAAACAAATTAACTTGGATACCTGCAAGGGAAGAATGTATGAAAAATAAAGAATGTATGAAAAATAAAACTGAAGAAATGATTCCAAGCTTTCTGGATGTTCTTTTCTCACAGGCATGGAGAGGAAATGAACAGGATGATTGGTTTCCTCATACATACCAAGATTTAGAAGGTCTGCCTTGTATTGTTGTTTTAAGTGGCAAAGACCCACTAGGAGAAACATTTCCCAGGTATGATCTGAGTTAATCCATAGTTCAAGTATTACTTTAGAAACTTCTTAAAATATCTGCATAATCTCACATTTTATTATTATTGTTGTTATTATTATTATTTTAAGCTCCAGTCTGTTAATACTGAGTGGCACATTTATAATTTTCTTCCTAGGTTGAAAAATGATTCATACAAACATTTGTTTTGAAAATTGTTGTTGGTCAAAAAAACAATTTATTCAATTACACAGGTTCTTTTAGACAGCCCTACAGCAGAATAGTGTACAAACTATTCTGTGTACAAACAGGCCTATAAAATAGGAATATGAAAATATAAAAACATTAAATCACTCTCAGTAACAAAACCATGATGGAGATTATGGCACAGGAATTCATGCCAAGATAGACGCAGGTTAGGAGTCTGGAGAATAGGCAGCCCGTAATCCAACCTGGGCTGGGATCTTCCCATTCTTGAAAAGCTGCTGGAGAAGCCTGGGTTGAATATGGGCTGCCTACTGGCCAGGCTTCCAGTTATGTGATAACATCCGTTCCAGCCGTTTACAACCTGCATCTATCCCAGAGTGGATTTTCTGTGCAATAACCTCCAAAGTAAAAAATCAGTGTTAAGCTTCACTGAAACACATTAAATCATCATACAGTTGGGCTTCCATATCCATGAGTTCTGTATCCATGGATTCAAGTATCCATGGTTTGAAAATATTTTTAAAATCTATGAATTCCAAAAAGCAAACCTTGATTTTTCCATTTTATATAAGGGAGGCCATTTAACTATGCCACGGCATATACTGAGACATGAGCACCTACAGATTTAGGTATCCTTGGACAGTCCTGGAATCAAACCTCAGCAAATACCAAGGGCCCACTGTACAACTGATACTACATGTTTAAAAACTGGCAAATAAGTCTTTGTCTTCCAGCAGAATGACATCATCATTGGCACCAGGTGAGTCTCCCTTAAGAAGACGCTAATAGATAGGCATTCCACATTGCTAAGCCTGTTCCAGTTAACCACCTGCCTCATTCCATATGTTTGCAGGATCAGATAGGGATATAATTCTTCCCTAGTTTTCTACTCAAAGGATGTAATGAGTAATGTTAGCAGTTTTATTCCTGATATGAGAAAGTCTTTGAAAACCATTCAGTTCTTGAGGGCTAGTTACAGTTTTGGACTTATTCTGCACAATATTCATGTGTGTTTGTTTTGCACAGAAAACTGCATTTCCTATGAAGGAAACAGCATTTTCTGCACAGGAAATCTTTCTATGCAAAAATATTATTTTGGCACAGAAAAAGCAGTTTCTTGCACAAATAACTGTTGCTTTCTGTGGAAATCAGCAGATTTTGCACAGAATAAGTCCTGAATATTCTCATTAGTCTAGAATTCTTGTCAGGGTTTCTTGACACTCACAAACATATTTTTCATCATTTTTCAGATATTTTCTTATATCCTTCCTACATCTAGCCTCAGATAATGAGAGGAGTGTTTGAGCTGTTGTGATATGAGGTGGCAAAGTAAACATTCCTTAATAATAAAATAGAGATTAACAATCTGTAGAAACTAAGAACTTTTCATGGTAGAAGGGTAGATGCTAAGATGCAAAGATGCTAAGAAAAAATGTTGCTTTAAAGATTTAGAGGGAAAGCAAAGCATGTTGCTCATCGTTTGAGAAGGGTAATCCATGGACCAGTCTTCTCAGCAAGATTGTGCTATCTTTGTTACATCCATTCTCAATGGTTTCCCCCTTCATACGACACAGAAACAAATGAATAGAACTTCACAATTTCCCCATGTCTTTATTTTAAGTGAACAAGTGGCTGTGATCCATCAGCAGACCACCAGCAATCATTCACTTCCTTCTCAGGTTTGAAAAAGGGAGGCTCTCTGTCTTCTGCTGCTGCCACACCAACAGTGTTAATATAGATAATTCATCAAGCCAAGCACAGAAAGGCAGCACAAATAAAGTTGTTGTTGTTGTTGTTGTTGTGTGCCTTCAAGTTGCTTCCCACTTATGGTGACCCTAAGGCAAACCTGTCAAGGGATTTTCTTGGCAAGATTTGTTCAGAGGAGGGTTGTCTTTGCTTTCCTCTGAGGCTGAGAGAGTGTGACTTGCTCAAGGTCCCCCAGTGGATATCCATGGCCAACTGTAGATTCAAACCCTGGTCCAACAGTCAAATGACTAAACCACTCTGGCTCTCCCAAATAGAATTGCTCCCAAGAAACCATAGCAGCTGTCATAATTTTACCCTCATTACCTTTACTGCTAAAGTTGATGGCACTGGTTTCAGAGGATGTTTTCTCTTCATTAAATCTGATGTTAGTTTGTCATTTGTGCTTGTTCTATGATTTTCATATGCAATAAGACTAGGTTTTGCTTGTTCTGTTTCATTTCTTCTACATAGACTCACTCTGTCCCACAGTATCATCTATCAGCCTTCTAATTAAACTTGATAATTTTTCATATTAATGTTGAAAGATCCATTTTTATTGAAATTTTTAGTTCATATTTCTTTTTTTCTGTACAGTTTGCTGATACCCTGCAATGTATACATATAGGTATAAATCAGATTGTTATGCCCAAGTAATTTATGGAATTTATATAAGTGTTGATCTTCCATTTGTCTGTTTGGGACTTAACAATTGGATTTATGTTATAGTGCTTAAATTTCACCCAAACAAGAAATCTACATCTGATACTACCATTGCATCTGAATTCCCCTTTCTTCTACAATTCAGTTACTGGATACATGTGTAGTGATCAAATTCTTCCTACAAAAAATAGACCTGATCTGATTACATTGGTAATTTTTTGCATTGTGATATAACCAAAGCACACATCTGGCAGAGCACACATAATCTGTAAGAAATAATGAGCATGAATTGAGCAAGTGCATCTGTCAGAACAAGGTTTAGAATTTACAAATTGAATAACTGTGCTATTCAGTGCCATTCTAGAATCAAAAATTGATACTCTGGAATGTAAAATCCAGGGGAAATTTTGAATGGGGAGAAACCTGATGAAATAAGACTTGTCAGCAAACTGAGAAACCCATATGGTTGCCTAACTATCCTGTCCAAGTTCCCTTCTCTGGTATGGGTAACTGGTCCTTCTTTTTTCATACCTTCATGGAGAATGGATAACAGAATGAATGCAACTCCCCCTCCCTCCCTATATATTGATTCTCCAGGTCTTTGAAATACTGTGATCTTCGACTGATTGATTCAAGCTATTTAACTCGCACTGCCTTAGAACAAGAAGTAGGACTGGCATGCTGCTATGTTTCAAAGGAAGCAATTCGAGGGCCTATTGTGGCCCTTGACCTTAGTGAGAAGGCGCAGGAGAAGGCCAACGTTGGTGAGAATGATGCTGATGAGCTATCGATTGACTTGGAGAGACCTCACAGTAACAGCAGTGCTGTGACTGGAACTTCAGGTTGGTTGTTTATTTTACCTTTTACTGCTGCCATTGTCAATGAATACCGTTTGTCTTAGATGATGCTAAGTGGTCAGTTTTTAAACAACTTGGACAAAGCAGTGCAAAGCCTTGCAATTTTTGCAAGACAAAAATGAAACATGGGAATGAGATACACCTTTTTGTATCCTTGGGAAGGAGAAAGGAGAAGGTGGTGGAAGTGAGACTTTAAAGTGATCCAGACTGTTGATTTCAAGGTAAGTCAGGAGAGGAGGTGGAAAAAGTGGAAGGGGTACAGCTAGGGATTGGCAAATGGCCATTATGGTGTCCTTTGCCTGTTCAATAGCAGTTGTGTATGAGTAACAGATATATTATTAGCAATGGGCATCTGCCTCTTTATGCAGAAATCCAGAATTGGAAAAGTTAGCCTTGAATGTAGGTGGAAGGATTAAATATCTTTCTAATTTAGTACAATGAAAAATATAATACCATCTGTTTTTTTAAACCTAATTTTTCATCTCCCCCACCGAGGTGGCCTAAGTCTACAATTGCCATCTTTGTAGACTGAAACTCAGAGAGCAATGGTGATTACATCTGTCCATGTCAGAAGACTGTTGCCATAGATGTAGGCTGAGTAGCAAGGTGAAGCTCAGTGGCAAGCCTGCCATTCTAGTCTTTCATTGCCTCCAGAGGAAGAATACTGGAACAAGAGTGTTGTAGAAACTATGACTGAAGAGACCCAGATTCATATACTTAATCATTCATGACATAGATTGGATGACCATGGGATAGTCATACTGTTGCTGTCTAACTTTCCTCTTAAAATGGGGGTGGCAGGGGGAACTGTGCACACTGCCTTTAACTTCATGGAGGAAAGGAATGATAAATATAAATAACAAATGAAATGATTTAGTAATTTTCATTTTATAGTAGATTCTGCAGGTTATTTTGCAAAATGCACCCCCCCCCCCCGCACCAGCTTTTGGGTTTCATTGCTTCCTGGAGAGGAACCCTGTTTTTGTAAATAGGTGCATCAAAGTCTTTCAAGATGTATGTGTTCTTGTCGTAATGCTACACAGAAGAAGAGAGCTCCATGTAAAGTGTTCCCTGCTGTGTATCTCTTAGGACTCATGCTTTAATCCTTTAAGTGTGATTGGGAGAAGGTTGTCTTTCAAACTCTCCTTAACCGCAAAATCTAGGTAGAGTTAATCCTTGTTATGACTGGTGCTAGCTGTGGGCAGGAAAGGATCATGTGAATCTTGCATGATCCTTTAACTATTGTTAAAAAATTGCAAGTACATTGGCCCTAAAAGGTAGAGAAAAAGTAGGAGAAGATGGTGTGAGGGAGGCAGTGCCACCTTTGGGCTTGGCAGCCTTATGCTTCCCTAGCTTTCTGGCCCATATCTTGCTTGCTTCATACCTTTGATTTATATTCCACCTTTCCCCCAATATGGCAACCAAAGCAGCTTTCAATATAAATTAAAAATATTTAAAACAGTACATGCTAAAAAGTTTACTCTGTTATTCATTAAATGGTACAGCAGAAAATCTGTCTGCCTGTCTGCCTCTGTATTTAGCCACTAGCCTTTTCATCTCCTGGGTATTAGAGCTTGCCAGAGTCCCATAGTGTGAACTGAACAATATTATTTGTGGTATTGTGTTCTAAATATTCTAGGGTGGAAACTGAGTGACTATACTCTGTACTGTAGTTTATTACGATATTGTTCAGCTTTTCTTTTCTTAGGAGGAACCCTGGTGGTGCAGTGGTTACATACTGGCACTGCAGCCACAACATTGTAAGTTCGATCCTAGAGGAGCTTGTTGGGGGCAATTGGCTTACACATTGTAAACTGCTTAGGGAGAGCTAGTTCACTGATAAGCAGAATAGAAATATACTTGCTATTGCTAATTATTCTTTTATTTTAGGTTCTGTAGCAGAAAATGGTGTGAGCTCTTCCAGTGCCACAGACAAATCTCAGAAGCCACCATCATCCCTAAACTTCCAGAATGTTGCCAATAGCTCAGTCAATGAAGCCTTTGCTGCTGGGGAGACTTTGAAACAAGAATGTGACTCTCTAGGCAACCAGATAGCAAGCAGTACCACTTCAAAATTGTCAGCAGCATCCTCTTCTGTCAGTCAGACATTCCGGTGGTCTAGCCAAACTATGAAGGAACACAACGCCTTGCGTGTGGCCTTACCCCGTATTGTGATTTTGTCTAAAGCTGCCTACTGCCTCCTGGGCCCACAGAAAAGTGGGCACCCGCCTTTCTCTTCTTCCCTCTTGCCTCATGCCGATGTGTCTTGGGTAAGCTCTTTGCGGCCTGTGCTGCACAAGGACATGAGCAGTGAAGAGCAGTCATTGTACTATAGGCAGTGGACTGCAGCACGGCAACACCATGCAGACTACAGTAATCACAATGAAACCACTGGCATCAGAAGCTTTCATCCGCGACGGCTACTTCTGACAGGACCTCCACAGGTAAATGGAAAGAGTAGTTTGGCTCTGCTAGTAAAGAAAGTGGGCCAAAATGGTTAGAAACTCAGGCCTGGGTTTAGGATATAAAAATTCATGCTAAAATAGTTACTGGAAGAACTGAGATACTTTGAAGTATTTTCTTCCATACATTCATTTTTATCTGTTTGTCTAATTCTGCTAATTACCTCACAGAATGCCTTGGAAAGAGTTCAAAACTGCAGGTAGACTTAGTAGTGCATTATTGCATGATTTTCCATGCCCATCTGTACATTACTCTAATTCTGCTGTCCACTGGAAGCCAATGCATGATGAAGCCACATGATACCTGCATGATTTCCAGAGTGTTGACTCCTGGTTGACCAGCACATGTACAGCAGCCCTGTTTATAAATAATCATGTTGCTTCTGCTTACTTCCTATTGTGGCATATTTGGTTTCAAATGTGTTTCCAGTCTATTCCTTTCCTTTGGTCTTAATGAACTGCCTGTTGGGTTTTAGGTTTTATCTGAAATTCATGTGTAGGTGGAAATAGCCTTGGTAATGAAGGTAGATATTAGTGCCAACATGAAAACATGCACACATCTAACTGTCAACAAATAGATGTGGAATGAATTTTATACTTTGCTGCTATGTAACCATGAAAGCTGAAAAAAGCCATTTACAGTCTTATGTTAATATCAAATATCATATACTCAGTTGTCCTGTGTGGTAGAAGTTAGGTATAATACTGTAGGCTTTCATTTCTTTTGAATATGTGCATTTTGGAGACTTGTGGTGTTTTCATAATGTTTGTATGCATGTTTATAAGTGTACAAGCGGAACCTGTCAGAAGCAAGTATACTGTTTAAAAATAGGGAGCAAGCTTTTTGAACTTCATCAGATCTTTCAAGAACCACAGTATCAGAACAGCCTCATTCCACCCCCAGGTTTCACCTCAATTGTTGCTAAATGCCATCAAACTCTATGTAAGCTTCTTGTTGCCTGTTCGAGGGCAGGGAAATGTCCAATTAACAATTTGTAAGCCACTCTGATAACCTTTTGGCTGAAAAGCAGGGTATAAGTAAATAAATATTATATTATTATTATCTCAAAAGAAAATTACATGGCTCACAAAACTACAAATCCCAGACTTGTGTCAAACGGCTTTATTTTTGCAATGCAGACAAGGCCAAAGTTCATGGTAACTCCTGGGAAAGTAATTATTGGTTCATTACTGCCCATATACAATTTCCCATAGTCTTTTCCTTAGTTCTTACTTAGGGAGAGAAACTTTCATTTTAGAATTCATGGTGGAGTGCGTCATAAAGTCTATATACTGGAAAGATACTGGTAATTTTTTTTCCAAACTGATTAAAAGCCCTTTGGGAGAGAAGACTAAAATCTGTTTGCATTGTTGAACAAAAGTAAAATTTTTGTGTTTGTGTTCATTTGTTTTGTGCTGGCAAATTATAGTATTGGATACTAAGCAGTGAAGGGATGAGAACTGGATGAACTGATACTATTTTAATGGATGTATGTTGTAATTTGTCCTGAAAATAAGAAGATAAATTGATTGATTAAAATCACCTAGGGGCTGAGCAGATGGGCTAGGATAGTACAGGAGCCCTGGTGGCGCAGTGGTTAAATGCCTGTACTGCAGCCACTCACTCAAAACCATAAGGTTGCGAGTTCAAGACCAGCAAAAGGGCTCAAGCTTGACTCAGCTTGCATCCTTCCAAGGTCGCTAAAATGAGTACCCAGACTATTGGGGGCAAATTAGCTTACAGTTGTAAACTGCTTAGACACTACTTAGGCGGTATGAAGCGGTATATAAATGAAGCTTGTTTTATTTATTCTGACTCCGGTACTCCCCATGTTGATCCTCAGGTCAGTACAGGGATGGGCAGGTGTTTACACGCCCATCACCATGTTGAGACCTACTACTTGTGCACACTTTGCTGTTCTGTCGCTCATACTTAGAAGCCCTCCGCTGCCACAGCTCATTTCTACATCAGACATGGTGACAGGGGGCTCCTGAGTATGAGTGATGGCACCACAAAGAACACAGGGGGCCATCTAAATAGCTGGGGGTTGCCATGAAGTTTCCAGAAAACTCCAAGTCAAACCCTGGAGTCAAATTACCCTGTTTACTCTGGGATCAGGCCATATCCACTGGATCCACATCCGGTCTGGCAGGATCAGCCCCAGGATTTTGATTTGCATTATTTAATGTGGATGGCGGGAGGCTAGGGGGAACATGGGTCTTTTGGCCTGTGCAGAAAACCCTCAATCTAAATTCCTGCTCCAATGAAATAAGACTCCAGACACAGAGTGGCCTAATAGTCTTCATATGCATAAATGGGACATTGCTAGGGGAGGCTCAGTTGGGCAAATGATGAGATGAATCAAAGGAAGGCATGTGTAAAGAATGCTCCTCATCCTACCAAAGAGAAGCAACAAAAGAATGGTGGTGCTGGTGTCTTAGGTGAGTTAATATCTTTATAAACAATATTGATGGAGGAAAGGAGGACATAGTTATCAGATTTGCAGATGACATCAAAAATACATTGGAAGATGGAATTGGGGTTATAGCAATAGCAAGTAGCAAGTACATTTCTATGCTGCTTATCAGTGCATTTATGCACTCCTTAAGTGGTTTACAATGTGTAAGCTAATTGCCCCCAACAAGCAGGGTACCCATTTTAGTGACCTTGGAAGGATGCCAGACTGAGTCAACCCTGGAGCCCCTGGCTGGGATTGAACTCAACATCTTGTGGCTTGTAAGTAGTGGCTGCAGTACCATCATTTAACCACTGTGCCACCAGGGCTCCCTAATTCAAAATGACTGTAACAGATTGGAGAACTGGGCCAGTATTAATAAAATGAATTTCACTGAGTATATACAGTGGGCCCGTGTCATACGCGGGTGTGCCTTATGTGGCTTCCAGCATACACTTGAAGCTGCACTAGAAGTTGAAGCACCGCGTTCCAGAAAAGGCTTGACTGGGGCTTGAGCATCCACATTTTTTCCCTTATGGGGTGAGTCCAGAACAGATCCCCTGCGTAAGGGAAGGGACGATTGTATATGCTGGTTCTACATTTAGGCAGGACAAATCAAATGCATAAATATAGAAGTATAGTGTCTACTTAAAGGGAAGTAATAGTTCTACTCGATTCTGCGTTGGTCAGACTTTAAAAGATTATTAGGATGATGAAATGTAACCAAAGGAAGGACACCAAAATAGTAAAAAGAGGCTTGTAAGTAGAAGGAACAGTAGAAGGAAGTGGTTATGTTTAGCCTAGAAGAGAAGATATCTGAAGGGCTGTCATGCAGATATCAAGCAAGCTCAATTTGTACTGTTCCAGAGGGTAGGACCTGAACCAGTGGAATTAAATTACAAGAAAAATGATTCTTACTAAACTTTAGGAAGGACTTCTTGACAGTAAGAGGCGTTCGAGAGTAGAATATGTTGTTTTGGAGTGTGGTGGACTCACCTTTACAACAGATTTTAAACAGATATAGGCCTGTTACAGACTGCCAAAATAAAGCTGCTTCGGGTCTCTTTGGAGGTATGCTATTTAAATGATGCATGGGGTTCTAAGAGTCCGGAGGTCGCGCCAAAGCCACACTCCATTCCTAAGCACTGGAGTGCAGCTTTGGTGCAGCTTAGGATGCATGCATCATTTAAATAGCATACCTCCAAAGAGACCCAAAGCAGCTTTATTTTGTCAGTCTGTAACAGGCCATAGAATTGCTAGCTGTGATTTCTTTAGCTCTAAACTTCTTCACGGTCTGAGAATTTACAGAGGGCTGCAATTTTTATTATACATTCTGAAAGTTTTTTTTTCTATTTGATTTTGGTTTAGGTTGGGAAAACTGGCTCTTATTTACAGTTCCTACGAATTCTTTTTCGCATGCTAATAAGATTGCTGGAGGTGGATGTGTATGATGAGGAAGACATTAATATCAGTAAGTACCAAAGGCCCATATTCATTCCAGAGGGGTAGTTCTTTCTCACAAGGATAAAGCTTCTGGAGTGCTCTTGGAAGAGGGAAGTCAATTTAATTTTCTAGTATAGATATGTTCATATGCATGGATGTTAAATCAAGTTTTCATTGACTAACATTCTTTTTTATCTCCATTTAACAACTCACTATAAAGTGAAGTGATTTTTGGAGATACTTGCTGAACTTTCTCAATGCCCATCTTTTGGTGGTTTGAAATTATTCAAAGATACCTTAAGAAATACAAAATACATAGTCCAGTATAACTACATAGAACTATAAAAAGCTGTCAAAATAAACAATAACAGCAACAACAAAAGAACATGATAAAAGGCCATTATTCCATTTATGAAATAGTATAATTCAGGATATAATGTGAAAATAAACATTGCCATGTGGACTTACATTAGAAAGAGTGACATACCATCCCCTCAACTAGCCAAAAAGCCTCAGAAACAGCTCTGCACAGTTCTTCTGAGCTTTGTGGTCAGCAGATGTGTCTGACTACATGTTCATAGCCAGACATGAAATGGTTATAAGGAGCACATAACCCTCACAGGACCCTAGTGAATCTTAGCACTGAGATATCATCATTTCATATCTGGCTATGAGGATCTAACCAGATGTTTTTGCAGTCCTGCCTACCAATAGCCCTCGTGCCCAAAAAATCATATCTAAACATGCAGGATGTCTTTAGCAAGAAGTCAGCATGTGAGTGTCCTTAGTGATTTACAAAAAGCTTTAATAGTCCATTTTCCAGTAGTGATCATTCAGATGTTGCTGTAAGCGTGAAACAAGATCATGAGGGTGACAGCTATCCTGATGTTAACTCAGCTTATTATCTTGAAATTCTCTCTTTAACCACTATGATTACTTCTAAATGGTAGACCACTATCTATGAATTGCCTTAATCTGTTTTTAAATCTAGGGGTCACGTATATGTATTCTGGTAATGGCTTACCTAAAATAATTATGCATGTAGAATTATTTTATTTTCTTTGTCCTGAGCCTGTAGTCATTATCTTTCAGGGTGTTTGTATAAATTACAGTATTGAAATAATATTTGTGGTGAGTATAAAGTTAAACACTGATGTTACTCTGTACGTTTTATTTTTGAGGTCATGTAGATGACAAAGAAGTTGCCCAGTCTAGCAATGATCAGTGGCCAGATGTTGAAATAATCAGTAAAATGACCTTTGACCTAAGTGTACATGACCCTAAATATATATTTATGAGTCCAGTGTATACAGAACAGCTGCAAAAAATAAAACAAGGTAAGTGAAAACTGATTTTGGTGTTCCTACTCTCTGGCCTTTCAGAACACCTAAGAAAGCAATAGAATGATCCAACTACTCTATATGTTTCAATAATTAGCAAGAGAAACAAAACAAATCTCAAGATGCCCAAAAGTTGTAATGGTCAATGGCCAAATGCAATAATTATTTCAACCTCTAAAAAGCAGGCCTTGATTTTGCCATTTTATATCAGAAACAATATCTTTCTTTGCCATTGTATTTAATAGGACCTGAGTGTCCACTGATTTTGGGAGGTTTTGGAACCAAACCCCAGCAGATACATTCTGAGGGGTGCATCTAGACCCACCTAATGAAGCCTTGGCAGCGGCTCATAAAGGAGCTACATTTCGTGGCTCCTTTTTTTCTGTGCATCATTGCTGGCGCCATGCGGTCACTACAGCAACAATGGTGGGCAGAAAGGGGTGGCGTCTCAGCACTCCTTTCTCCCCTTCTGTATCCCCCCCCTCCCCCGTAGTCAGATGCTTCTCCAATCCCTCCTCTCCAGCAACCTATGAATGGTTGTGGGGAAAGGCTATTGCAACAAAATTATGAAACCTGATAGTGCTTTGGTCATTGCAGAAGGAGGAAGAGAATACCAGTCTTTGCAACAACCAAAGAAAGACATATGCAAGCATCTTTAATAAGATGCTAACCATAGTTTCCCCAGCTATTTTTAATACCTTCAGAAACACTGCTTTTTAAGAAAACATGGGAGTTGTAGTCCAACCAAATAAAATTTCCTGTGCTCTGCTTTGAAAAGAACTGTCAACAGTTACTATTAGGGAGTGGATATCTATGTCTGTGTGAGTATTCAATAGTAGGTATTACAAGGTAGGGTTCTTACCCTGCAATTCTTGTTTCATGCCCTCAAAACTGGAGAAAAGGGGCCACATCCTGAGATCTGGGAATGTTACACAGTAACAAAAAAGGCACATTTTCCACCACTTTACTGCTTACAACACTAGTTTTGTTATTTACATCACGTCATGTCAAAATGTCAAAATTTACATCATATCATGTCAAAATACATGTCAAAATGTTTATGTGGGTAAAGCAACCCAGTTCCTTAAAAAACATATAGAGGGAACCTCTGTAATATCAAGAACAACAAAAGAGGTTCTCCATTGGTGAGCCACCTCTTGCAACAATATTTATCTTCAACAAACCTTATATTTTGGGCAATAAAGGCTAACATCCCTGCTGGAAATAGAGATGGAGTGGATTTAAAAAAATGGTCTCTCGAGGTTTAAATGAGGAAACTGCCTACTTCCACTCTTATAAATTTGGGGGAATTTTCAGAAACATCAATCAGATACATCCATGTGCCTTTGAATGTTGGCTATATTTTTTCTACTGTCAGATCATGATATAGAAACACTGCAGCCTTTGTATGTTCTCATTTTCTCAGTTAGTGGTTTGAAGCCTTTTAATTCAGAAATTTCTGACGTTTCAAGCTATAGGCTACGTTAGTTCCCCATAACTTAACCTTGGCGGGTCCCACCCACCTACTAAACTGAACCTTCTCCTGCACCCCCCATTTCCCCCTAAATGCCCTCTAGGGGAAATTATTATATTTCTTAACTGCCTCTCCCTACGGATCAAGGCTGGAATCAACAACAGTTAATGGACAAACAACATTAAGGGGCATTCTCACCATCTTTTGGGGCCATTTTAAACCAAGGAGAGGCCTTTTTTAATAATAGGAAGTGAATAAAAAAATCTCTCATATACATAAATTAGCCCACAGGACCCTAAAACATGTTAGAAATATCTCTACATGCCCTAGAGATCATTTGGGGGCAATAAATAAATAAATAAATATTGAAAAATTTTGCAAACATGACTCTTGTGTAGGGTTGCCATAATTGTCCACTATTACCAGGGATAAAATGTAGGACAAATTTGAGACCAAACTGTAGGACAACTGCAGGACAAAACTCAGCCCAAAATGTAGGACATTTAAGGTCCTCCATTTTTCTAGAGGCCCTCCAGACATGGTGAAAATGCCCTCCACACTCGCTAGAGCAGAAGATCCCAACCTTTTCTATGCCCTGGATCCTAGGAAATGTTTACTTAAGGTTCACACCCCCTACAAAACTAATACAACATGTGAAGATGAAGAAGTCTAATATCTAATTTTTAAACCACAGATTGAACTACATACTACTATGGGTGAACAAACAGAACTTTAAAAAATAAGCTTTTACCACAGGGGCTGGACAGATGGATGGCATCCAGCTGCCCCTTTAAAGGCTGGATCGGTGCCGTAGCAACCACATGCTGCAGCACCATTCCAGCCCCTAGAAAGCACAAAAAGGAGCCAGAAAAACTGGCTCCTTTTTGTGCCCTCTAAATAGCATCATAGCTGAGGCGGCACAGCTTTCTGACACCCTTTTGGTGCTGCATTGCCTAGATGCAGTGCCAGGGCCGTGCCATGAATCCACACGCCGTCTAGAAGGGTGCGCAGCATCATGACATGATGGGGAGGAGTAACAGCATCCAGCGTGCAGACACTGTGCCATGGCTCCGCCCACAGGCCGGCACAAAGTGCCAGTCTGTAGAGCCCCTCAGTGCATAAAATGCCAATCTAAACTGAGTAATTGGATTCTAATTTATACAAAAAAATTGTAAACTATTGTAAATTATACAGTTCTCTCCTTTTGATTAAATAGCAAGACTGCTATCTATGCAACATGATCACAAAATACCGCTTCTGAAGGCACACTGGGAGCTCAAGGACAAAAGCCTGTCTTTGTTGCACCCCCTGAAATCCCATCTTGCACCTTCTGGGGATGTGGGCATCCCAAGTTGGAACCCCTGCCCTAGAGGACATTTTGGAACAAAGAAAATGGCAAAAAGAGATTGTTATCACTTGAGGGGCCCTGAGGGCCATAAATATAGCCTTAGGCTATATTTAGTGGCACACAGACTGCCATTTTTCCACCCCTGCTGTAGGCAATGTACAAATACAATAATACTTTTCTGCAATGTGAGGTTATGCATTTATGTGTTGTCTTTGTGTGTGATTCTACATAGTCTCTGAAGAAGGCTTTAATATAGGAGTACGCAAAACATGGCCTGTGAAGTGCATGTGGCCTCTCAGAAATGTTTATGTTCCTCTCCCCCCCAAAAAATCTCATTTTTATACCCCTCAAATGACTCTTTTGGGGAGTGTGTGGAACATTTTGCTTTATTCCCCTTGCTGGGCCATTTTAGATGCAGGAGAGGAGCATCCCCCAAAGGCCACGAAAGTGCCCTCAGGCATCCTAGAGGGAATTTGGGGGGAATTGAATTATTTTACAAGTGATTGTGATTAGGGTATGACTTTTAGGTCTTCTAGGGGTTAATGCAGACCCCAGCCTCTGACACTTACTACCTCTGCCTTAAGAGCACCCTTAAGCTGAAACTTGTTCAATAAATAGGCTTTATTTTGAGTATCTTAAGATGTGTCACTTGTTTTTCTTGTGATTTCATTGGATGCTCCAGAGTGATTCCTGATTCAAGATTATTAGCATGACTTTACACATCTGTTGGCTGATTTCTTTTGTTGTCTTTGCAGAACCAAGCAAAGAAATCAAAGCTGAGGAACCCAGAAAACGGAATACTGTATCTATGATGTTGACAAAGTATGCAGCTTACAATACATTCCATCACTGTGAACAGTGCCATCAATACATGGATATAAATACTTCTGCTTTGGTATGAGCATTCGCCATGTTTTTGCCTAAGAAGTTTTACTGTTAGTATTTTTGCCCTGTTGATTGTAGGATTTATCATTCTGTCAGAGGAACCAAGGATCTCGCTAACAGAAACACAGTAACTTAATGCCCTCACCAGCCCCATTTCTCAGGACTCTTTTAAAGATGCTGTGACAATTTAGTGCTGTAAAGCCAATATGTAAGCTTGTACCGCAGAGCTGTCCTTAAAGGATGGAAGCTGCTGCGTTATATTTTGGATCCTATAATGTTTTTGTCTCTCATCACAGAATTGTTTGCCATCACAAGCACATACTCAAGAGGAAATTTCAGATATAGATTATTTCTATCACTTGTGCATTCACAACATTGTTCTCCCTCGCGTATACAGTAATACTAGGGTCATCGAATGAACCTGAGTTATGGGAGATACAGAAGAGGTTTTTTAAAAAGCATTTCACACTATACATAGTTAAGTTTTGGGAATAACTTCCCAATTAAGCCACCAAGTTGGACAGCTATGAAAGGGGAGTAAATAAATGCATGGGGGATGGCTATTAGCTGCTACTTGTCACAGGAATTTATTACTTCTAGTATTGGAGGCACTAAAACCCTCTGTAACAGTTACTGGAAAACAGGACCAGGATGTGCTGGTCCTGCTCTTCGGCATCTGGTTGACCATTGTGCAGACTAAAGGGTGGACTAGATAGGACTTTGGTTAGGTCCAGCATAAAATTTCTTCTGTTCTTAATTCAGAAAAATAAAATCCTTTTGAGTAAAACTGCTACTAGCATGTCACATATCCATTAATACAACAATATGAAAAATAGCAGCTGTAAAAGTTTTGTGAGACCTGATATAGCAAGTAATAAAAATACAGTAAATGTGAAAATAATGAATTTTGGGAGAAAATGTACCCAGTTCAGCTGTATTCTTCAACTAATACATTACCTTTTGTAAGATGATTCAACTATTTTGCCCATGCATTGATGATCTATCCCCACAACCCCAGACATGATTTGTGTTGGCATGCAGACTCCTTAGCAGATTATAATTTCTTTCTCTCCCTTGCATGTAGATGTCTGACTCCACGCTACATGCATTTACATTCTCATCCTCAATGTTAGGAGAAGAGATACAGCTTCATTTTATAATCCCCAAATCCAAAGAAAGCTATTTTGTCTTCAGCAAGCAGGGCAAGCATTTGGAAAGTATGCGTCTTCCTCTTGTCTCTGATAAGGTGGGTGAAATCTGTTTTAGTTGTATCAAACAAACCTTCTTGTGCCATACTTTTTCAGTGCATATTAACCTTGAAAAAAGTAAACAAATAGATAATACTTCAAAAAGGTTTATCTGGGAGACTTATATCAACAAGTAAGCCTTGAGTTATCATAGTCCATGGCTTTTATCAGAAAAGTGGTGACGCTGATTTCACTGCAAGGCTGAATTCCATGGGTTGGATAGCACAATTCGAGCAAGGTTGAATGGGACTTGTATCCATCCCCTGAAGAACCAGGTGTGTAGTTTTAGGTTATTTTAAAATTGGCATAATTTATAAAGAGGAAAGAGACATTTAGTTGCACACCTGTCTGAAGAACTCATGCCTTACCACAGTTATCCATGTAGTATTAGTTATAGCTAGCCTGAACTAATGTAATGCACTTTAAATGGGGCTATGCTTGACGATAGTTCAGAAACTTCAGCTGGTATAGAATGTAGATGCTCCAGTTGTTTGTGCAGGCCAGCCTGCTGAGACATATAACCAGTGTACACCTGGACCCAATTCAGATTGCTGGTAATTACTTCTAAAGCCATAAATAGAATGGGGCAAGTTATGTAAGAAACCTCATCCATACAAGCCTATCTTAATGCCTATACAAGGCATTAAGGCTCTGAGCCCCATTTTCTGTTTTACCAATTAGATTTGTTAGGCTGGTAGGCACAAAAGTGGTTCTACCACTACAGACAACTCTGCTGTGAGAAACCAATCTAACCCCTTTCCTGTTATGTTTTAAAACAGGTTTTTAAGATCTGGGTTTTTTATATCTACCTTTATTTATTATTTTTAAATTTTGTTCAGACTTTTAAAATTGATTTTTTTTTTATAAAACTTAACTGCTTTTATTGTCTGGGTTTTAGAATCTTTGAATTTCAATTTTGGATTGTTTTTAAAAGTTTAATTTCAAATATTTCATTTTTATTATGTTACTTTGCAAATCACCTCAAGAGTTCACTAGAGACTTTAAATTCAGTGTACACATTTTTAAAAATACAGTCGACCATTAATATGGATTAAGCATTCACAGATTTGATTATTTGCAGATTACTGTATTTGTTGTTGCCTCTACTATACCACATTTGATAGGGACTTCAATAATACCAGTGTCACTGGAAGTAAATCAAACTGGTTGGGTGGCTGGGCCTGGCCACACACAAGTTCTTTTGCTCTCTCATTCACATGCATGGGGAACAAAAGGGGATGGGATGAGATGAGGGAACACAGTGAAGGGTGCACATGCATTTTCTTGCTCACTTGCATGGATGGACAGGGAAGGGGATGAGACAGTGAGTGAGCAAGGGAGGAAGCACGCATGTGGCCAGCCCCATCCATTCACCTCTAACCCCCATGAAAGTTGAGGGCCAACTGTAAATCATAAATAGATAACTGAATCTCCACATAGTTGAAATCACAATCATTATACGCTAGAGGAGATGTTCATATGATTCTGTTTCTTCTCACTGTGATGATTTTTTTCAGGGAAGGGGCTTGTTATTCCTGCAATTTCTCTGCTTCAATATACAGTCAGCCCTCCTTATCCGTGGATTTCCTATCTACGGATTCAAGCATCCATGGCTTGAAATTACTTTAAATATATATAAATTCCAATAGGCAAACCTTGATTTTGCCATTTTATATAAAGACACCATTTTACTCTGCCATTGTATTTAAGGGGGATCGATCATCCACAGATTTTGGTATCCACTCCTGGAACCAAACTTCAGCAGATATCAAGGGCCCACTGTATATGTGCACACTCTTTTTTTCTTATTATCCTAATTCATATTCCTGCCACTGAAGTCACATTCCTAATTTTCCAAGTCATAATTTGGAAAACCAAATTCATGAGCTCACACACATTTCCAGTCACTCTGTTTGCATTCTGTTCTCCATTTTCTAGATTTAAAACCATCAGGAAATCTATGGTTAGGACTAAACAGGTTTAGTACCACACTATTCACACTTTACTTTGATTACGTACAGTTTTAATGTTTGCATGATTGCATATAATATACGATTATAGTTTGAAAACAATTCTTGTTAATGCTAATCATAGTTTGCCTAATTTGGTTATCGTGGCAAACTAGACAAGATACGGAAGAAGAAACTGATGCTGTAATTGTTCTTCTGTTCTTCAGAACAACAAAGTATAAATAAAAGCAGAGTTTGGGAAATTGTTTTTAAGAAGCCATCTAAAACTGAGCAATATGCTAAAGCCATCTGTAATTAAGCAATAGCAGGATAATGATCTGCAACTCAAATTTTGTGTGTGCAAATTCTCTAATAGGTTTAGCAGACTTATAGCTGAAGACATGCAGATAACAAAACATCTGACGTGTATAGGAGGAAGATGTTTGTACATCTGTCCTTAAAAACAAGGAGAAATAACTGTATTTTCACGTGGTTATGATATTTTTACAGTACCAAGAAATGTAAAATGTAGTATATCAATACTTCAGGACACAACAAGAATGGAAAGAGATTGAAAATGGGGAGGAGGGGTAGAAAATGTACCTAAAGTAGTGAATTCAGGGCAAGGATATTTTTTACTAGCAGCAAGCAATAACTTTCTATGCTTATAAGGACATGACATGTATGCTTCTCTTGTAAATAAAACTTAAACTATGGGATCTGATCTACACAAGAAACAGAGGTGTATGTAGAGGGCTTTCTACAATGGAATACCACTGTTGCTGTCACATCAGGCAATTTGGTTAGCTGGCATGTTTCTACATCTTAGTTGTAGCTATATGGTGGAATAGTCTCTATGTTAGACTAAAAATCTTAATATCTTGAACAGTGTGTAATTAGAGGGGTTGCTATGTTCGTCTGTTGCAGTAAAAATAACCAAAAATCCTAGGGCATCCTGAAGGGCAATACATTTATCACAACAGGAGTTTTGATGGACAAGTACATTTGTCTCTCCTTATCCACAGATTCCAGTAAACAAAATTCCAATAAGCAAACCTTTATTTTGCCATTTTATTTAAGGGACACCATTTTACTATGCCAATGTATTTAATGAAACTTGAGCATCCACAGATTTTGGTATCCATGGTGGGGTGCTGGAACCAAACCCTAGTGGATACCAATGGCCCACTGTATATGTTGTTAACTGCCCTCATGTCAACTCTGACTCATGGCAACCCTGTGGGTGAGACATTTCCAAGATCACCTGTCTTCCACTGCGCTGCTTAGTTCCTGAAAATTCATTTTTGTCATCTCCCTGATTGAATCCATCCATCTGGCATGCAGACTTCCTCTCTTTCTACTACTCTTTCCTTTTCTAGCATTCTAGTCTTTTCTTGTGGCCAAAGTATGACAGTCTCAATTTGATCATCTTGGCTTCCAAGGAGATTTCATGATTGATCTGTTCAAGGAGCTATTCATTTGTCTTTTTGGATACCCATGGTATCCTCAGCACTCTTTTCCAGCACCACATCTCACATGAGTTGATTTTCTTTCTGTCCACTTTCTTCACTGTCCAGCTTTCACATCCATATATGGTGATGGGGAATACAGTGGCTTGGACATTTCTAACTTTATTATTAATTTGTATATCTTTACATTTTAGGATCTTGTCTAGGGCTTTCATGGCTGCCCTTTTCATTCCTAGTATATACAGTAATCATTATTAGGGTTCTTGGTAGGGTTGTAGATTGTGAGATCAGAGACAAATTAAGTTCAAAAACTCCTGAAAGTGACAATCAATTATGTTATTAACACTTGTGCTTCATAAAACTGTTACAGATAGCACACAAAGGGATCTTGTAGAACCTTTGAGACTAGAAGAAGAAAGAAGTTGGTAGCATGAGCTTTCGTAGACTTGAGCTATTTCCTCAGATCCATGTTTGGAGTGAGGATTTTCCACTGTACTTACTCTGACATTGTGCTTGAATTTAGAATAAAATAGAAGTGGGAATGAAACGACATTTGTCTCCTAACTGTACATAATACCCCCACCCCCACACCAAAAGCTTGGAGAAATGGGCAGATTTTACCCAGTCTTAACAGCTTTGTATTCCAGGTAGGAGACCCATACACGTTTCCTGGGTTTCCTGGAAAACAGAACACAGTTTCCTCGACACTTATGGGAAAATGAGTTGACAGGTGAGAACAGAGAAGAATTCTGTTTTGGCAGAGATGTCTGTCGTTTTTGCTTTCATGTACTGAGGTACTCATGACCCCTACAGGATAGATTCATGTGTTACATCAGAGGCAAAACTGGAGCTGATTCATGTTCATAACACAGAATTTTGATGGCCACCTATCTCCAGCTTTCCTTTCCTATCTGCTAAATAAGTCAGCTAAATACTGCATACCTCATCTTCTGAGATGCTGTAACTATACTATTGTACCTAGGAATGGAACAGCACTTGGAACAGTAACGGGGATATGATCTTGTCTCCTGTCCCACTTTCTACCCAAAGACCATTCAGAACTAATGCCAAGAAACAACATCCCTCCAACATGGCACTGAGGCACTCAAAGAACAGGAAAGGTGTAAAGAACATGAATGAACCTCTGACCTATTAATTCATCTGCAATTAGGTCCAACAACTTTGAGCAGAACTACTAACAGCCAGGGCTGCTGCACTTTTAGCCATAGATCTAACATGTCTGTAGAACCAAATAATATAGAAACCATGGTGAGAAAATTCCCATAACTCTTCTTCTTCTTCTTCTTCTTCTTCTTCTTATTATTATTATTATTATTATTATTAACCTTTATTTATAAAGCGCTGTAAATTTACACAGCGCTGTACATACAATCTTTTTAATTGGACGGTTCCCTGCCCTCAGGCTTACAATCTAAAAAGACACGACACAGAAGGAGAAGGGAGTGGTGGTGGGGAAGGGGCCTGTCTAGTAAGATAATACATATAAAATACATAGCAATACGGGAAATGACTCAATAAAACAGACAACAAAAGAATATCAAATAGCAAGTGACAATTATGCAATGCCTGGGAATGCTTCTCTGAACAAGATGGTCTTCAGCTCCGTTTTGAAGCTGGTTAAGGAAGTGATGGCTCTTTCTCGTGGGGGAAGAAGGTTCCAGGAGTGAGGGGCAGCAAGTGAAAAGGGGCGAATCCGAGATGGGGCAGAGGAAATCCTGGGCTGGGACAGCAGACCTTGACTAACAGAACGGAGGGCCCTAGTGGGAAGGTGAGGGGAAATAAGGTCTGATAAGTAGGGAGGGGCCAGCCCATGGAGGGCTTTAAACGTGGACAGCAGGAGCTTATACTGAATGCGGAAAGGGAGAGGGAGCCAGTGAAGGGATGCCAACACAGGAGAGATGTGGTCAGAGCAGTGGGCGGATGGGATAATGCGTGCAGCTGAATGCTGGACAGAAATTAAAGGACGGAGGGGAGAGAGAGGAAGCCCAGCCAGGAGGATGTTGCAGTAATCGAGTCGTGAGACCACTAGGGCATGAACCAGGATCTTGGCAGTAGAGGCGGAGAGATATGGTCGGATTTTGGCAATATTGTACAAAAAGAATCTACAAGCCTTGGCTGTGGTCTGGATCTGAGGGATACACGACAGAGAAGAATCAAAGATAAAACCAAGACTGCGGGCTTGCTGGACTGGTTGAATAGAAATGTTGTCCACAGAGACAGAAAAGGAGTGTTGAAGGGTGGGCTTAGGAGGAAAGACAAGAAGCTCCATCTTGGACATGTTGAGCTTCAAACGCCGATGGCGCATCCACTGTGAGACAGCTGTGAGACATGATGAAACTTGCTGTTCAGGCCTTGGAGAAAGGTCGGGGGTGGAAAGATACGACTGGGTGTCATCGGCATACAGATGGTAGGAAAAACCAAAAGAGCTAATGAGTTTACCTAAGGACAGTGTGTAGAGAGAAAACAGAAGGGGACCCAGAACAGAGCCCTGGGGAAGCTCAAGATTATACAATAGAGGAGCTGTATGAGTCATTTCCAAATTTTAAGACAAGAGCAAAAACAGAAATCACAGGTTAAACCTGAAAACAAGGAAACAAGTAAAACGATTGCCCTCTTGGTAAATTGGTTTGCTTAATGATCCCTGTCCCTGCACCGCACTCTTCAAATTATTGAGTGGACTCATTGTCTCTTGGAACCCAGATCACAGAATCTGAACAACACCATGGATGTGGTTGTAATATAAGGAAAATACAGACAGAGTGCCTTGAACAAAATGAAAGGAACCGCTAGAGAATTTTATTGAACTGGACAAAATAACAAGATTCACAAAGCAACATCCACTTCCATCCGGCTTCAGAGGGAGAGAGGCAGGCCAGCTCCATCAGGCCTAGTCCAAAGTAAGACGAAGAGCTCTCCCTCCAGCCCATATGCCATGGCCATGGCCCCAGAGGGAAAGCTGAATCAATGAACCTGATCCCTTTCCCACCAGCATTCCCTTATCCTTTTGTGTCATGTCTTTTTAGATTGTAAGCCTGAGGGCAGGGAACTGTCCAATTTAAAAAAAAAATTTTTTTTTAAAAGCAAGCCACTCTTGAGAGCTTTTGTGACTGAAGAGCAGGGTATAACTACTCTAAATAAATAAATAAACAAATACTTAAATTACTATCTCCCACAGAGGATTGGCACTCTTCAAATTAAATTTTATGTTCTTCCAATTAAAGAAACTACTTCAATTAATCAGGGATGACACTTGGTTTTATTACTAGGCGTGGGATGAAGTATGTAATTAAGTATGTAATTAAGCAGCCACATTTCCTGCCTTCAAGTGACTGAACTGCAAATAAAATGTTTAATACCTTTCTGGATACAGCTTTTCAAGATGGTAATCCTAAACCAATCCCTTAGCCCTTTACCATGTCTCATTTGCCCATTTCTCACTGATTTCCCATTTTTTTTCTCCTCTGAAAAGGTTACTAAAGGAGCTACCACATTAAGCTAAACATGAGTCAATAGTGCGATGTGGCAGGGAAGAAAGGCCAGTGCAGTTTTAGATACTATAAATAAAAGTAAAATGTCCAGATTAAGGGGAACAGTATTACCATTCTATTTCTTTTTATCAGACCTCATCTGGAGTGCTTTGTCCAGTTCTTGGCACCATAGTTTAACAATAATATGGACAAGCTAGAATGTATCCACAGGAAGGTGACCAAGATGGGCAAAGGTCTGGAATCAAACCTTGTGAGGAGTGATTGAGGGAGATAGATATAAATAGTCTAGAGAAGAGAAGATTGAAAGCAGATATTATAGCTATTTTTAAATATATGAAAGGCTGCCATATGTAAGATGGAAACATTTCTTTTCTGTTAGTCCAGAGAATAGGACTTGAATTTAATTACAAGAAAGGAAATTCCATCTAAACCTTAGGACAAACTTCCAGACAATAAAAAAATTAGTTAGATTGTATAAGAAGTTAGTAGGTTTCCTTCATTGGAAGTTTTTCAATAGAAGCTGAAAACCTAACAGTCAGGAATGCTTTAGCTGTAGATTCCCACACTGACAAAGGAATGGATACATTGACTTGATGTTTCTCTTCTAACTGTACAGATCTGTGGCAAATCCATTAAGTACAAAGAATGGAAAGGGAAGGACACATTTCACATGCAGGATCTGTTCCATAGAAGGGTGCTGATCATGCATGAAATAATGGCCATGAAACTGAAGGGTTGGGCATAGATGGATGGCAGAGATAAACTGTAGATAAGAACATTTTCCAATTCGCTGCTGTATACATGGGGTTCTTGATCTGTAATCACATAGCAAGAACTCTGTACCAGTATACCTCAGTTATGTATTCCTGGGCTTTATTTCTTTAACAGGATTTTTTTATAATAGAGGTAGAAATAAAACAATTGTTGTTAACTGCTGTCAGGTCAACTTTAACTAATGATACCCCCATGATTGAGAGACTTCTAAACAGCTCTGATCAGGTCTTGCAGTGGCTTCCTTGATTGAGTCTGTCCCTCTGGAATGTAGTCTTCCTCTTTTCCTGTGTGTATGTTAACTGTCTTCAAGTCAGTCTTAGTTTATGGCATTCCTATGAGTGGTACACCCCAAAATGCCCTCTCCTCAACAGTCCTGTTTAGGTCTTGCAGACTCAAGGCCATGAATTCCTTTATTGAGTCTATCTACCTGTAAGATAGTCTTCCCCCTTTCCTATTGCCTTCTATTTTACCTACCATTATTGTCCTTTCTAGTGAGTCATGCCGTCTCATGATGTGTTCAAAAGTCTGACAGCCTCAGTCTAGTCATCCTGGCCTTCAGGGGAAGTTCAGGCTTGATTTGTGTTAGGACCCATTTATTTATTCTTTTGGCAGTTCATGGTATCCATAAAAAGCTTCTCCAGTGCCACAACTCAAATGAGTTGATCTTCCTCATATCAGCTTTCTTTACCTCCCAGCTCTCACATTCATACATAGTGATGTGAAGTACAATAACATGGACAGTCCTAACATTAGTGTTCAGTGAGATGTCTTTGCATATGAAGATCTTGTCTAGTTCTTTCATAGCTGTTCTCCCAAGTCCTAGTCTTCTGATTTCCTGACTGCAATCTCCATTCTGATTAATGACTAACCCAAGATATTGAAAATTTGTAAATATTTCAATGTATTTTCCTACACCACAAAAAGGAGCAGTTTGGCATATTCCAACAAACCTTTTATTCAAAAGTTTTAATATGCACATGTGATATGAAACAACCAGGTCAACCTAGCCTTGCATAAGCAAACAAAAGCATTTTCAGTCTTCTAGAGAGCATTTGAAAGGTTCTTCCAACATGCATCCTGGGAAGATTTATTTTCTTTCAACATCCTCCACTTTTCTTATGATTTCCATTTTGGTGGCAAAACATATAGAACTATGCTTTCGGACATGCCAAGGTACTCTGCTTTCTATTTTTCTTTCTGTTTTGCTCTTCACACATGCTCAGTTAGTCATTCTAGTGGCACCAGTTTATCTTGTCTGCTGTATGTACAGTAAGTACACAAAGCTACAATAGGATCACTTAGAGGAGAATCCCATTCTTTCCTAGCTTTATTGCATTGTTTACTGTGGATATACTACTGCAACCTAACACTGAAAGTCTGTCTTTCCCCAGCCCTTGCTCATAATCCTCCTAATGTCAAATGCTGTAAAAACCTGTACAGAAGACAAGAAAAGTGGGACTGGGCTGGGCTGAGATCCTGTAAAAAATAAGTTTCTTTGTCAGAGGCTTTGTTACCTGAGGTATGCCTGTATTAAGCTCTTTGACAGCACTTGGTGTCTCAAAATTGATGTCTAGTGACTTGAGAAGTTATAAGAGACAATCATGGTCATGGCAGCTTTCCTGATTCCTAATGGAAAACTATTTGGGCATCTGCATCTTTTAAATGCATCTTGGAACAAATCCATGAGAATGCAGTCAGTCATTTATTGTATTCGACCAAAATCCAATATATATCCAGTAAAATAATACCTATATGTACCTACATACAAAAGGTCAAATGAGTATGTTCCTTGCACAGTCTATAGCAATAGTTTTCAGATAAGTAACATACTTTTGCAGCCTTAGTAAATAAGGTTGTGACTTGGGGGTCATGGTCTGAATAGTAACCAGCATGTTTTTACATACGAGTTCTCACCCTGTGATGAACCCAAATGTGTCCTAGGAATCTCTTCCTCAAGTTTTGATAGAACTGGCAATAAAGTGTGAAATATCCTCCCACATCACAAATGCAGAGCATGACATTTCTTGGGATGTTTCTATATCTGCCATCCCAAAATAACATTGATATAGTTGAAAACAAAATCCTGTAAATGCAGTTCTTAGAGGGGTAAAGGTAAGCATTTGTAAGTACTGAACTTACAACAAATGATACCAATGGGGAAGGTTCGGAGATTTTAATAAAACTAAATCCTGGTTGTTTTTTATGGGTTTTTTGGGCTACGAGGCCATGTTCTAGCCTTTGACTTCACATAAATTCTGATTATTCTCCAGGTTGTAAATCCACATCTCTCAGCTTGTTTTTAACTCTAGATACAATAAAAAGTATCTGTTGAAAGGATTTTAGGGAGTTTTAAGATAACTTAATCATACGAATGCATTTAAAAATCTACACTTCTGGCATCTCTACACAGCTAAAATCTTATGGATGACCAAGACATACTTCCCTTAATGATGTTGAGGGTGCTGGCAACATGGCGTTCCACAATTCACTAGTTTTGTGTGCCTTCGAGACATTTCTGACTTATGGAGAATGTATCATGAGGTTTTTTTGGCAAAGTTTGTTCAGAGGAGCTTTACCTTTGTCTGAGACTGAGAGCATGTGATTTGCCCAAGGTCACCCAGCAGGTTTCCATGGTTGAGTGGGGATTTGAACCCTGCTCTCCTATAGGAGACCAAAAGACTTTGCTCCCACTGACCTCACAACATCCTATCTGGATGATGCAGGCAATTAGCCCCAGGCTGGGATCTGGGAGACCACACATGGATCTAGTCTGATCATGGCCCAGAGGGGCTTTAACATGGTCTAAAAAGTCTGGCTGTTTGCTGCACTGTTTCTAGGAAATTCTGTAGTGATGGGCAGTGGACCAGACAGCCGTGCCCCTGTTCATGCCTCACTGTCACATCTGTTGAAAACACCCTTGTCGAGACTTTTGGCAACAGATTGGGGGGGGGGTGTCATGTGGGTATAACCAGGGGCTCCATTTCTACCCTGACAGGCTGCAACAGGATTTGTCTCAGCAGATGCAATGGTGAGGCAAGTACTGGGTGCACTGTGGTAGTGGGTCCATGGTGCAGCAGCAAGTGGGTGCATAAACACCCACCAATAGCCTGGGGACTAACCCAGGGCAGGATAGCACAGGTTTGGACTGTCCTATCCTAGACGTCTGTTTAGGGCCCTTGTGTCCTAGTCCAGCGCTCAGACCACTACACCATAGTGGCTTAATTTACTAGACTGTCCCTATATTTCAAATTTCTGGAAGAAAGGTACCAATATTCTCACCTCAGTGACAGTCCAACTAATTAGTAATTGTGTGTTATTATATTATCAGTATTTACAGAAGACAGTGAAAGCTTACTCTGTAAAAACTTGACATCCATAGTGTTTGCAGTAGCCTGCTTTGGAACCCCAACAGTTATGAGCTGCATCTGCACTGCAGAAATAATGCAATTTGACACTGGTTTGTTTCTGCATTGCAGTTGCAGTCCTGGTTGTGGAAGAACAGGACTTTAAACCTGACAGAGTTCTAGCCTTTGGAGTTATAAAGAAAGGAATATCCATCTCATAAATTTGCCCAAACTCAAAATAATTTGAATAATCCACTGGGTACCGTAAATCTTGTATTTATGGTAAAATGCAGAGTATCGTGTGCAGCACTGTATATTATGTAATACTTTGTTTTTGCAGTTCTTGTACTGTTTTTATTACATGCACTAGTTATAAAATATTAAACACACACATGCACATAAGAAATATTCATTTGGCTTGTCCTTCCAACAGAATGTGAATGCAGTAAAGAGTCCTATTTTCACTCCTTCAAGTGGGCGCCATGAGCATGGCCTCTTGAATCTTTATCATGCTATGGAAGGCATCAACCACCTCCATCTTCTTGTGGTCAAAGAATATGAAATGCCACTTTACCGCAAGTACTGGCCCAACCATATCATGCTGGTTTTGCCAGGCATGTTCAACAATGCTGGAGTTGGTGAGTAATTCAAGATGAGTGACCAGAATGCCAGAATTTTACTTTTATTTCCAAAGCCATGAAGGAGAGAAGAAAAATAAGCATTTCAATAAACTCATCTCTCACTTATTTGGCCATAAAACAGACTGAGCCTAAACATATCAGTTGTTGATGTAAAATATTGTTAAATAGAAGAGGGAGATTAATTTTAAAATTAATTTTAATACATACAATCTACTTCACAATCCACATGAAAACATTCAAAGAAAAAGGAAAAAATGGAAAATAAGGTAAAAATAAGATATACACATATACAAATGCACATACAATATGACCCCCATAACCACACACTCAGTATTAATTGTTTCACACCCATGTCTGAAAAAATACATTTTCTCTAGGCATTTCTAGATCCTCCAGTGTCATTCTATGGTCAACTTCCAAGCCAAGCATACCATAGAATCATGCTGGAAGACCTAGAAATGCTTAGAGAAGTGTTCTCTCCAAGCATTTCTTGGTCCTATTGTGTGATTCTATGGTATGCTTGGGTCAGAGGTCATTCACCTCACTGAAAATAATATGGTTCTTTATTATCCAAACTTCCAGGTATCCATGGGTGAATGTGTATGTGGAAATGTAAGCCCTGTGGATATGGGAGTCGTACTATATATGTATATGTGTGCATACAAAACTAAAATTAAAGCTAAATTAGGATTAAAACACAGTTTATGTGTCTTCAAGTTGCCTGTTGACTTATGTGACCTCATTAATTTTGTAGGGTTTTCTTAGACAAGAAATACTCAGAGGTGGTTTTACCAATTCCTCGTTCTTAAATATAGTCTACAGCACCTGTTTTTTGTTGCCAGTCTTCCATCTAAGTGCTGACACTATTTAGCTTCAAAGAACAGACAGGATCTGGTGCTTTTCGGGTGTTTAGGCAGAGAGAAAGAGAAATGTTAATTGTTATTACTTTGTGTTAACTCAAAACTAACCTAGGACAATAAAAAAAATAATAATACCCTAAACACTAACTAAATAAAACTAGAACATAAAAGGGCTCTGATCCCCCATTCCAAATTGTAATGAAAGATTGAAAGGAAATTTTTATTGTACTACCATTAGATGTTCAGCTAAATAAACTTACTAAGGTCACTAATAACCACAACCACAAATTATTTACATCTTATTGCTCAAAAAGTCCAGAAATGGTTTCCAATTTATCACAAAATTGTCAATTGGTTTATCTTTTAAAACCTATGTTAATTTGGCAATCTGAGCTAATGCCACAACCTTAACAATCCATTATTATTATTATTATTATTATTATTATTATTATTATTATTATTAAAATATTTATTTATATCCTGCCTCTTCCATTTTGGGGATCAAGGCAGGTAACAGCAAAGTTTATACAATATACAACAATAAAAACAACAAGCCCCACAAGACCTCGGCCCAACCCTCCCTCCCAAGTATAAAATTAAACAATAAAACATGATTGAAAAATACATAACAATACATCAAAATTAATAAACAAACCACGAATAAGTAAAATAAGAAAAGGAGGGGGATTCAATTGGGTCTGGACATTATCAATCGGGGATAATGTTGTCAGTACTTTGGTCTGTTTCTATGTTTGAGAAAACAATATTCTTGCCACTGTTACTACATAAAGTATCTAAGAGGTAATCCATATTTACTATCCCACTTTTAGTCCACAATAGCCAACAAAAACATTCCTGGTGTCATTGCAAACTGTACCTTTAAAATGTTTTGAATTGACATATAGATCTTAGACCAATACCTTTTACTTTCTTACACGTCTACCACATATGAAAAAGTACCATCCTTGACAATCCCAACATTGATTTGAAACATTCTTAGACATTTTTGACACCTTATTTCAAGATAAATACCATCTGTACATCATTTTATACTTATTTTGTTTTCAAAGTAAATTTTATGTCCTTGGTCCACATTTTTTCCATACTACATTGGAACATTGTGCCCAAAATTTTGAGCCTACTTGCTCACATACTTTTTTTACTGGTTCAGGTTCCTTCTTTAATTTCAAAGGATATTTATAGGGCTTTTAAATTACATGATCATAATCACAATGCTGAATAAAATTCATTTTCTCCAACCTCCATGGCTGGATCTCTCATATCTTGGTTAAATCTCTTTGCTATAGATAAACCAATTTAGTGATTTGTCCTTTTTTAAGGAGCATCTCTTTTGGCTCAAGTTCCCAAATGTCTTGATGCAAATACAAAAGGTCAACATAAAATAACCAACATTGCTTTTAATCCATTCTTTCCTGAAGAAAGCTTCTTGTGATGCAGTAGCTAATATTATATTGGGGAAATGCCTATATTTATAACAAACCCACAAAAGAGCCTTTCTAGTATTAAAAATCAGCATGAATCTTAAGTTTATGATACTAAAGATAGGCATGCCACCCAAATCTTAACTCATGAACTTCAAGTTCCAAAGGTCCTTTAACCACACAAAACAACATGCCTTGTAGTACAGTCTACTCTTGGGAAGACCCGGATCACCCATTTCTTTAGCCTTATATACAATGTTTTAAATTTTATTCTAGGTTTCTTTTCCTGCCAGATGAATCTGGAAATTTCCTTCTGCCAATTCACTAAGGGTGTTCCATTTCTTAAAATGGGGATAATTTTTAAATGATCCCCATTTTAAATTGAAAATGAAAATGGGGAGCATTTGAAATTTTTTTAAAAAAAGTTTGGCAAGACATTTGCTTTTATTGCTGCAGTTACCAACATTGGGATAGATTTAATTTTCCCCATTTTTCTAAGTCTCTTTTGATTTAATTAATAATAATAATAATAATAATAATAATAATAAATACCACTATTCCTGTGTAGATTATAGTGGTTTCCAACAAAAAAATTGCAACAAAAACAACCATAAACAACATACCCCCAACAATGTGCAAACCAACCACCCATAGCAATTAAAAACTATACAACATCTAAAACCAATTATCTACAAAATATTAAAACCATAACAAATAGCTAGATTGAACAGTATACATCATCAAGGGGAGATAAAAGATAACATTAAGGCACATGGGGAAACTTTTTCCAAACTTTTTCATAGTTATTTTGAAATAATAAATTATAATTCTTCATGATTATAACTCTCAAATATTAATCCCTTTTTACTTTAAAATTAGAAAATGCAATCAATTAATTTTCATCTTTTGAAGTCATATTTTTAGTCAACAGTTTTCTTATATCACAGTTCATTTAAACCCAGAATGTGATCCAAACTTCTTAGTCTTTTCCAACAGTACTTTTATTGAGGCCAGTAGATTTTTTTTAACATTATGACAAGATCATCTACATAAGCCCTCATCTTATACTATTCTTTTTTCACCTTCACACCATGGACGTGCAAATGTATTCAACTAAAAATTATTGAATCAATTGGCAATTTTCTTAGCAGAACCTTCTAAATTTCTTCTATAAGAAACTTTATAAGAAAACAGATGAGACTAGATAACAGGTGGCAGTAGGGAAATTGAACAATGTCAGTTTAGCCTGGCTAAATATTTTGAAGATAAATGATCTTAAACAAACCAAGTAGATGAAACCAAGTTCTTCTTCTTCTCTTTCATCTTCATCTTCATCATCATCTTCTTCTTTTTAAAAACAAGTCCACAGTAGAATCCTTGCCATTTTGTATATCCAAGTCAGGTGAATGCACAATAATTACAATAATGGAAATAATAAAAAGCATTCTATATTATTCTTAAAGGATTTTCATTTTTCTGGGATTTCTCATGTTTGAATGAGCTGATTCTGCAACCAGCACTCAATTGATATTTTGCTACTCTCTCACTAGTCCTAGCTTAAAAGTCCATTCTTCTTTTTACTCTCTAACAATAAAAAGTTTTTCTAGTTCATGTGTATACATCCATGGATCTACTTGTCTGTCTGTCGGGAACCATAACTAACAGGATATAATGCTAGACACCACACAATATGAGAGGGTATTTTCAGGTGTCATTCAAGGCACAGTGTCAAGTTTAAACTCAAAATTCTCACTGCAGTGGGGCTTGGGGTGCTAGAAAAAGAGGAGCAATCCTAAGTCAACAGGAAATCATTGTATATGTCTCAAAATTAAGCTGAGTGTTTTTGGTTGTATCCAAATGCGGTGCCCCATTTTAAAATGAAATTCTAAATGGGGAGTATGGGTAGTTTCCTTGAAGCCAAAGAGGAGGATGTCACAACTCATTGTCAAATTGTGTTTAAAACAGTTAGAAAACGGGAGAGTTGCTCTATGAGACTCTGCTGCCAATATTCTCAAGTGTTTTTTTTAAAGCCAGGACAGTTTGAGAGGACTATCTGAGTTGCTACTGAGACAAAGGATTCCTAAGCAAAAAAGGGAGGGAGTGGGGAAACAGAAGTCCCCTGGACTGCCTTAAGGATATTGGGTACATGCCTAGGCAGTGCCAGGTACGCTTCAACTAATAAAAAAATAGGTCCACTAGGTAATTACTTCTGAGTTATCACAGTAGTTATTCAAATACTCTTAATTAACTCAAAAATGTTTCCTGAGATGTAGAAGCATCAACCTTTCTTTCCAAAAAAGAAAGCTCTGTGCTGTTTGTTTTCAGGTGCTGCCAGATTCCTTATTAAGGAACTTTCTTACCATAACTTGGAACTGGAGAGAAACCGTCTGGAGGAGCTAGGAGTCAAGCGTCAGTGTGTCTGGCCATTTATTGTTGTCATGGATGATTCCTGTGTCTTATGGAATAGTCATGGTGTCCAAGAACAATCAAGGTATGTTCTGTTTCTCAAAATGAAAATTATTTTGAGATTGAGCCCCATAGCTGAATTTTGATCAGTACAACATTACCCCTGCATTTGTTAACCATTGTATGAGACTTCAAGCATAAAAAGGGCAGTAGGGCCATGTTGCTGACTGGTCCTACCCCTGACATTGTTCAGTTTCCCACTCCCTACATCTACATGTTGAAATGTATGATGTTAGATAAGGCCAGCATCACTGGCCCTTCTATGCATAGGACCCACTCAGTTAAGAAAATGTATTTTAACAAGGTGATATGGAATACTGTTCTGCCCCCTTGATATATAGTATACTATACAGAATATAATCTGTCTAGTATACAATAATAAAAGAAAGGAAAAACCATATTGAAAATAATCTTAATAATTTTCATTAATTTTCAGCCACAGATCAAAGCAGCCATTTCTTTTGTCATTTAAAAGTGAAAATTCTAACATAGGTGTGTGCATCCATAAATTAATTTTATACAGGTTCAATAATATGCTTTTGTTTGTAAGGCTACACAATGTTTTGCTTGGAATGTACTAAGTAAAGTCTACCAAGTAAATGCATACTAAAGAAGCAGGATCAGATTGCTGAAAATTCTTTAGTAACTAATTAGTTGTCTGAGAAACATTTTGGAAAACCTATTTCCCTTTTCACATTGTTCATTATCGGAACCACCTAGCAATAGACCTGTGACATAATTTCCAATTTGTCTTCATAATTTTTCAAACCAACCATCTAACCTTAAGCTTCAATAGAAAATACCTGCAAAGGTACACTGGACTGGTCATCCACATTCATTTGCCAGTCAGTTGTTATTTTGTCATTCCACTTGCTGAATACATACCGTATAAAATTAGCTATGTGATTATGGGAAAGTATCTTGACAAGTGCAAACTATATGTCTAGCCATATTTTTTCCCAACAATACCAAATACTTCTGGCCAAATTACATTTATTCATCCCATTTGTATCCTGGCCTTCATTCAAGGAATTCAAGTCAGTTTACATTATTCATCTCCTATTTATTTATGTGAAACAAATATACCTGTTCCTTCTGATGGTCATGCACTGTTTAGAGCAGCTACAATTAAAACCAATCAGAAAATATGGGAAAGAGAATGAAAAAAATCCCCCAAACAAAAGGTGGAGAAGCAGTTATTAATCCAGTGAGCATCACAGGTCTCCTTGATCCAAGTCCAACCATTCACTCACTTCACCATCAAAACACCTGAAGAAGTTGTAATCTTTGCCCTCTCCCCAGCATCTCATTTCTAAGCAATCCCATTGCACACTCCTTATTTCTATATTAATTTTCAAGTAAGGTAATTTACAGTAAGGTCCCTTAGTTGTTATTTGTAGCTTTGAGTTCAGATGTTATGTAGTACAATGAAAATCTTTTGCCTTTCATAGTCAGTCCATGGATGAAGGATCAACCACTAAGAATGTATCTCTGAAGAGTGTTCTACAACACATTGAAGCCACACCAAAAATTGTTCATTACGCAATCCTGGGCATTCAAAAATGGAACAGCAAGTTAAATTCCAAACCACCCAAAGCTCCCTTCTCTAGATGCCACATACATGACTTTATACTGCTCAACATAGATCTGACCCAAAATGTGCAATATGACCTAAACAGGTAGGGAAATTAAAATCTTTTGTTTATGGATATGTTGCTAACGTGGCTTTTAGTTGACAAGTGCAAACTATTAATATTTTAAAAACAGGGATGAGGGGTACAAATAAAGGAGGGACTAGAAAGTGAGCAGAAGTATTTCTGATATTGCAGTTCTTCCCTACATAGGTTGGTGGTTAAGAGCTGCAAACAGAAAGAGAAGGAAGGAAGGAAGGAAGGAAGGAAGGAAGGAAAGACAGCCATTTGGTGTAACTAACTCTTTGTAATTAACAAGAATTTTTCTTAGCATTCAGTCCTTGTACTGGGAGGAAGGCGGGATATAAATAAATTAATAATAATAATAATCAGAATCAGAATCAGAATTTCAGTACAATGCCAAGCGCACTTTACACATGCTTATAATTCTATTAGCCAGATGGCTTAACATGACTTTTTTTAGTTTTAAGGGGCATCAGAACTGAGAATCTAAAATGCAAGTGTTCAATTTTGTAAATAGGATTTCCAATATTTTGGTTCCCCTTAGAAGAATGGGGTTTACTAATTGAGGTGTGGGAAGAAATATGGTTAGTGGGATGTGTTAAAATACTATATTCTCCTGCTAATGCCAAGTTGATGCTATGATACAGTGATAATAGTCAACCATTACAGTGATGCAATGGTTGCATGGTGGAATAGGATTGGAAAGACCCTGGTTTAAATCTCCACAGCTTTGAATGTCACTGGGTACCATATGAATCATTCACTGGGCCCTTTTATATTACACAATTACAGCAGTGAGTTCATTTTCACTGTCGTAGTTCCAACCTGTGAAATCCTGGGATTTGTTGTTGGAGGGGGTACAAGAGCTCTCTGAATTCAGAATACTTCATGAATTTACTAATTCCCGAATTCTATAATAGGGATCACGTATATATAATTCTATGCTCCAAAAGGGCTTACTCGTCTTCCTTATAAGATAATACAGGGTGGGTACGTGTGCTGTTTGTGATCCCTGGAGTAAAGGTGAGCTATGACTCTCATAACCACATAAATGCCATTCTTGTAAAACTAAAACTTGTTGGTGTTGTAACAGAGAAGAGTGAGTTTGAATCCTATAGACTTGCTGACCAAGTTTTGGCTCCTTTCGGTTTCTTGATATCTAGGTTCATTAGCTTTCTTTCCACTTCCTCTATTGAGAAACTTGTTAGAATGGCTGATTGTTTAGGACAGCACTCAAAGAAGGAATGGGAATGTTGCTTGTTATGGCTGTGCAGTAGTACTCCATCCATCTTATTTAGAGCCTAGGATATTGGCTCAGAAACTGGGTTACTGAGACTGAAATGTTACTTCGAAGAAAAGTGAACATAGGCGGGTTACACACCGCCATTAAAGTACGTGCGGAGCGTGTACTGGGGTTAGGGAGGTGCGGTGCTTCCGCACCTCCCTAACCCTAATACGCGCTCTGCGCATAAAAAATGACGGCGGCCGTTCCAGACAGCCGCCACCATTTTTACGTAGCGGACGCTGTGCTTCTGCACGTATCACGGTGGCTATGATGCTGCGAGTGCGCCAGAGGCGCTTCGCGGCGTCATAGCCGCGCCGTGAGAAGGAGCTCCATTTTGGAGCTCCTTTTTTGCTGCGCGAGGGAGTCGCGTGGTTTGCACGCAGCGGCTCCCTTGCACAGCAATGAGCAGCACCAGCAGACCGCTGTATTTCGGCGGTCTGTAAAGAGCCATAATGACATACTGAAGCCACTCACAAGTGAGCAATGGCAAGATTATGTTTTGGGATCCATTAGAGATCATCCTACTATTGCTCAATTATGGTTTCATTGTGTCATTATATTCATTCAGGCATTATAGCTCACCTAGAGACCTTGGAGAGCCAGACCACAGCCACATCCTAAGCTATTTTTCTCCAGATGGCATGCAACATGGTAGGAGCTGTGGTCATCCCCGCAAGGTGCTACAAAAACTTCAGATAGTATTCCCTGTGTCAAAAGAAAAGAAAATTGTCAATGGCGATTTCTGTTTTCCACTGCAAGTCAATGGGAGACACAGTGGTTGTGATGTCCTAATTTTGATTGGGTTCCGATTTGGGT
Organism: Sceloporus undulatus; assembly: GCF_019175285.1. NCBI lineage: Eukaryota > Metazoa > Chordata > Lepidosauria > Squamata > Phrynosomatidae > Sceloporus > Sceloporus undulatus. Next base: position 3,935,166 of record NW_024802937.1, read on the forward strand.
CACAATGAATCTAAAATAAATTAGGGCACAATCTGAGTAAGTTGTCAGACTCTGAACCCTATCAAAGGCCTTTTGCACAATACTTCTATGGAGCACTGATGGTTTTAGATAGTATTAGATCAGCAATATTTGTATTTGTGTTTTATTTCTAGGATCATATACATTTAAGTCTCAGTATAACTTTTTGTAAGCAGTCAAAAGTTGAAATAGAAGGTAGAAATGATTGCTGTGAATTGAATTTGTGAATCTGTATCTAACTCTTTAGGTATTTCTGTGAAGATGTAGATTTTAACCTGAGAACAAATAGTAGTGGTCTCCTTATCTGTTGCTTTAACAACTTCAGTCTCATGAAGAAACACATCCAGGTTGGGGGTCAAAAGGACTTCGATATTAAGCCTAAAGTCATGGTGAGTGCCACTGTTGAACCAAAAAGGAAGAAGAAGACTAAAAAGTATATTTTTTCTTTTTCTTTTACTCTTTCTTTCTTTTTTCTTTTTTTGTCAGTAACAAATGTTGGATTTCTTTCCATTTTTATTGTAAAGTAACTGATGAAATAAATAGATAATTGATAATAGCTGAGTCATCAAATTGCTCTAGGACATATTGTCTGGCCAGGAAGGTCCACTCTGAAAATATACCCAAGTAGGGCTGGAAAAAAAATTGTACAAACTGGAACTTCCCGTGTAATACTGTGTATATCAGGAAACATGGGTTACATTCAAGTCTGTGTGGGGATTCCGACTGTCCCTGTGGCCATTTTTATGTGAAGCAGAATCAGTCTTTCTATGTTGAAGGCAGGTGCATGCATGATAGGACAAGTGGCAAGTGAAATAAGATGCAGGGGTCATGTCCCTTTAATGTTGCATAAAAGGGGGATTTTCAGGTGTTGCTTGCCATTCAGGCAGTACTTGCTGCTTATCTTTCTTCTAGACAGGACTCCTATCCCTTATTTCAATGCCAACACTTGCAGATAAGACTTCACATGTACCCAGCATGTGGACATATTTTTTTTACAAGCCCAATGATTTATATGTTCATTCTGCATTTTTGAGTGCATGGCTGTGTCACTGATTCCATTGTGCATGCTGGGAGTCCCTCTTTCTTTCCTTTTATAAAGTTGGGTTTGTTAGAGTGATTTTTGTACCATACTGTGGAACTATATCAAATGGCATCTGTCTGTCTGATATTATATACCAACCCTTAGATTTTAATTCAAGAATGAAATGTTGCAAACCAAATGTATTGAGTATGGGTGGGGGGTGGGATTGTTTGTGGGGGATGTTTTTCTTTTTAAAAAAATCAGTGGTAGCATAGGGTTTGCAGAATTCTAGCATGGTCCCTCTTTTGAGATTATATAATCTGTTATTAGATATATATCTGTTATTAACAGAACCCCTTAAGCAGCTAGGCTTAAAAGACAAGAATGGACCCATAGGTTTACAGTCTAGTACAGACTAGTACTTATGGAAGGAAGGAGAGAATAATTTTCTTGAGACTGGGGTGACTTTCACTGGTTCATCCAGCCTATGCTCTCCCCTATTCCAAAGCCTTTGTCTCAACCATTTATTTTTGGAGGGTTTTCTGTTTGTTTGTTTTTAGTTTAGGTATTGTCCCCTTGCTAACTCTCCTAAAACACACTATGTACTTTTGATAGCTGGACAGCTTATGTAAGGGGTACATACCCTCCAACTGTTCTGATTTGATAAACACGGTCCAAATTAATCCTTTGCTGTCCCACTGTTTCAACTGCTTTTAAAATGTCCATTTCTCTCTCCTCTTCTCACATTCTCCATATCCTCCGCTGATTTTAATTACTGCAAACTGAGTTTAAAGTGTAACTGTAGTTTGTACTCAACTCAGCAGGTAGGAGGAGAGGAAAGGGGCAAAATCTGCCTTTCACCATAGACTCAGGCAAAAAGAAACTGTTGCAGCTGATCCTAGCCTATGTGTTCTTCCTCATTAAGAACTTCTGTCATCTTGGAACACACTCTGATCTTGGTTGGCCACACATGTCCTGGTTTTCAACTGTGACATTTTGGAGAATGTGGGAGTAGACAATATTGGTGGGCTCAAAGAGTCCATTTCCTATCATTGGGTCCTCTAGAGATTGCATATAATGCTCAAAAATGGAAACAAAACCAGAATGTTTGTAAGTCCCATTAAACAGTGAAAAAGGAAGTGATATAACCTATTCAAACATGATTTCCAGGAGAAGCAAGTCACTTTTTTTGCCAGAAAAAATGGCATTCCTGGGGTGTAGGAGGGATCAGGGGCCAGAGTCAGTCCACCCCTGGTCAACATGAATGACACAGAATTTCATTGTTTGTGAAGTTAAAAACCATACTTCAGCTATCTGGGATATCTCTGCTTTGCCCTCGCTGGGCTTTCATGAGACAGCCAACTAATGTACTCATCTTTATCCACAACAATTTGAGTCTTGCTGCTGCTACTCATGGCTGGACTGACAACCAGAGGTCAAAGACAACTATGTGTATATGTTATACAGTGGGACCTTGTTATATGCTGGGGTTTGTTTCCGAGATCCTCCATGTATAACATAATCCATGTATGCTCAAGTCCCATTAATCTAATGATATAGCAAAATGGTGTCCCTTATAAAAAATGGAAAATCAAGATTTGATATTTGAAATTTATACTTTTTTTGAACATTTTCAAACCGTGGATGCTTGAATCTGTGTATAAAAAATCCATGTATAAGAAGGGCCGATTGTATTTAGCTGCAAGTGCTGCTGCAGATGATCCTATTTGTGGCTTTCCCCCTTGTTCTCAGAAATTAAAGTGTAGGGATACAGTATGAGGAGTGAAGTCCAGGCCTCCGATATTAAGTTGTATTTCTTGAATCAATGGGAAGCGGGTTAAGACTTGAGAACCTTTATTTCTTTAGTCCAGTACTAGTACACAGACTATAGAGTATCCTTGGACAATTGCTGGAACCCCTAAAGCCCACACTACTGATCCCTGACTTGGGCTTCCTTTATTGCTAACCACTAACTGGCGCAGGGGAGAGCTAATGCCATGGGGGGGGGGGGGGTCACTATGCCAAAGATCCTATCAAGCTAGGAGCTGTCCCTAGGTTTTCTCACTCTTGCCATTGTGACCAAAATTTTAAACTGATGAACTCACTATAGTGATGAACTTAATGTAGTTGCATCTTCTAGTTTTCAACATACTGAATTCATTTTAACCTCTCATTTTTTTGTTTGATAGGTATCAGAGAGTTTGACTCCAATAATGCCTCTTCAGTATGTCTGTGCTCCAGACAGTGAGCACACACTCCTGGCAGCTCCAGCACAGTTCCTTTTAGAGAGGTTCCTTCAACATGCCACATACAAGCTTTTCCCGAAGGCCATTCATAACTTCAAAAACCCTGTTTTGGCTGTTGACTGCTATCTGAACATTGGGCCTCAGGTATAAGTCTAAGAATCTTTTAAATAACCACATAGAAATGAACCTTTGGGCCTTAGTATCAGTTTATGAAGCTGTAGCACTAGTACTGTTTTTAATTATTATAAATGGAACTCGAATTACATCAAACTTGTGATTAGTGCTACCCATAAATTATCTCCCACTTTTTAATTTGGTACAGTTTGGATCCTATGGCCCTTTCCATCTCTATGACTTAAAACATTTAGGTTTACTCTGGATTCTTAACATTTCTCTTTTTAAATGTTATTTCAACACTTCTTCCCGTCTTTTTTTTTTAACTTATAGTTTTGGGGAGATAGTAATTTCAATTTATTCAGATTTATCTAGATCTGAATGGGCAACTGAAATTCACCACCAATGTGGAGGTGGCATATTTGCTGGGTTTAAAATATAAAACATTTAAGAGAACATTCAAGCCTGTGTAACTTTTCTCCCCTTTTCTGGTCTAGGTAGCTCTTTGCTATGTCAGTTCACGGCCACACTCTGTTAATGTCAACTATGAAGGGGTGTTTTTCAGTGGACTTCTCCTATATCTTTGTGACTCCTTTGTAGGAGCTGATTTTCTCAAGAAGTTCAAATTCCTGAAAGGTAATGTGATTTCTAAACTGACCTGTTGTCTAGTGCTTCCTTGATAGTTACTTAGCAGAGTAGACTAAGATAGCATTGGCATTGCAAAAAAGGTGCTGTCACAATGTAATGGAAGCTGGTATCAGCAATCACCTCCACTTCTATTTCTCCAGTGTCACTTAAATCTGAGAACCATGGTACTCAATCCCCCCAAAATTAGGTTGCTATCATACACCAAATCCAGAATCTTAGCAAACATCCCTATTGTATAGTCAGCTGTCAGCTCAGGCTCAGGATGTATACAAGCATCCTTTTAATACAGATAATTCTTTTTCAGTGCAAACTTAAAGATGAAGTGGGAATTACTATTTCGAATATTGGTAATGTTAGTGAAAAATAATTGTCTTCAGTAAGTGCCTTGACATGACAAATTTCATGCTGCACACAATATTCCCATTAATCCTTTGTATTAAGTTATGGGAAAGCTGCCTGGTGTGGTTGTAGGATTATGTCATAGCCTATGATGAAACAATGAACAGACTCTTGTAGGTGACTCTTGCAGGCATAAATTGTGCTGCACATATAGGATGATGATTTTGGACAATGCAAAATGAACTGATAGTGGTGTGGGTTCCACATGTGGAACCATTGCAAATGCTAGTAACACACCAAAGTAGTGTGTCACTGCACATTGTGTATTGCATATTGCCTCTGTAGATTGCTTATTGAACAGTGATGTGACAGCTATTCACCATTTCTTATACACTGTGTGCCTTGGTGGTATTCAGTATAGGGATTGTGTAGTGCTAGCATAACATAGCTAACTTTGCCAGCAGGTATTAATACTATATTGAGACAGTGTGAGATCTTAGCGCACAGCTAAAATACTGTTAGTACTATATACCAGTGTAGGTGGGAGGATGGAGGATATAGACGCTGTAGCCATGAAGAAATTAATTCATTAGAGGTGTAGGTTGCTTGAAGCTTAACAGATTGTGTCTGCCTACCTTCACAACTAGAGTGCTGCACAACACTAGAAAAATGCAGCAACTAACACAGTACACCCACAGGATTACAGCCAATGTTTGAGGGACCTCATCACTATCGCTCAGTCGCAGCCTTAGCACTCTACTGTATCTCTTTGTTTGCTGGTGACAACCAATGTGAAAACCAAGAGAACAAAAGACAGCAAAGAGAGCCAAAAATGGCTGCATCCACCAGAAGCAGCAGCAAGCAGTTTCCAACAGACTACCCCTGAAGGAAGACAGCTCAAGAGAAAGAAGGTTCCCAGTCTGTTATGAGCCATCATGTGATGTGATATGATGGCTTGTGTGCTTCCATATGTTTAGATTAATTGCCATAGGAAAAAAAGCATATGGAGCCTGTTTTCTCAGGAGTGCTATTTGAAATCCAGTTCTCAGAGTTTTCTGATACAAAATACATAAAATATGCTATAAAATTAATTTGGGAAAGGATTTGTATTAAGGAGTAAATCTTATTTGCATATGGGTAATACTTTCAATTAGCAGAAGACATTTCAGAAAATAAACATGTCGGTTGAATCATGACATAAACTATTTTGTTTTTGGATCTAAGGTGCAACCCTGTGTGTCATTTGCCAAGACAGGAGCTCCTTGCGTCAAACTATAGTTCGTTTAGAGCTGGAAGATGAATGGCAGTTTCGTCTGAGAGATGAATTTCAAACTGCTAACAGTAGTGATGATAAGCCCCTCTATTTTCTGACTGGACGCCATATATAAGCTTGAGAAAATGACAAAGGAAGAGAAGAAAACTTGACAAGTCTGATTGTGCGTTTTTTCCTCCTTTCATTTAAAGTACAATCACTGTGGAGCAAAGTGCAACCAATACTTATGTTCACTACTATAAGGATTTCCCAGATTCTGGACCAGTCTTTATATGTTTCTTTCTATTATGATGGAAAGAATATTCATTCAAGCTAATTTCTCATGGGTCACCATTACAGAACATTATGGTATATCAGCTGTGGCCCAAAATAAGGAGATGTGTAGATGCCGAGTCTCCTGAGCTCTTCATACTGTGTTAAACAGGGGTAATTAAACTGACTTTTGCTCTGTATCAGCTTGAATACATTTTATGAGGTTCACACTAGGAATGTGGAATAATTTGAAGATAATATACTGAGGAATGCTTTGTTTCTCTTCGTATCTGTACTTTTGATACGTTATAACTCAGGGGTTTGAAACAACAAAGTATCATAGATGTTTGTGCTTAAAAGAGTAATCTTTGTTCACTTTCTGTGCAGTGTTAGCTTAAGGTTTGTAATTTTATATGTATTGAATTTGTTTTGGCAAAATTTCCACAAAAGTTTAAAAGTTTACTACATAAGCCTGAACAAATCAATGAATGTACAGCAGGCATTGTACGCAAATGCAGGTTTGGTTAACAACTTTTGGGTACCCATTGTTGATCTGAATCCAGATATCCTTATGCACGGACAGAACTGATCCCCTGAACAGTATCAGCTTCTTCTATGTCAGTATAGAAAATTACACACACAGACATACACACAAAAGCTGCACGCAGAAACCTTTTTCTGCATACAGATTATACTTAACTGTAGTTTGAAAAGCATCTATCAGCCAGGTGAAGAAGATTGCTTATGCATACTGTCTCCGCAGAGTATTTAAACTCCATCAAAATAATTCCATCCTCAGTGTGTTATCAGATACTGTTTTGAAGTGTCTAAGCAACCTTACATGGCAGAAATTTGTTGATTACAAGCATTATAATCATCTGCAGTCAGTGTCTCGTTTGAGCCACTGGTCCTTTGAGTAAAGAACACTCTACACTATTTATGCTCTCTTATTGAGAGCATTTACTGTTCCCCTAAGGATGGATAGATCATCAAACAGAAATTAGGCATCATGGTTCATGATGCAGTTAATGACAAAAACAAAGCAAACCACAGGCTGTTGCAGCTAACAGCTAAGATTCAGCAAGAATACTGTCAGAGTGCAAGTTCCCACCAGCATACTTATGGCACTGACTAGGGGCGGGGTGGGGTGATGGTTGTGTCTTGGCCCCCATCTCCTAACTGCCCAGCAGCTCTGTCTCCCATGCCACTGGCCCCTGGGCCATGTTCGTGCATATAGAGAAGATGGTGTTTTTTATTTCTCACCTCAGAATATGATGGCTCCTTCTTCCCCAGGTGCTCAAGGACAGTGGGAACACATCTGGGCATGCACACACCCACTAATCAGCAGTGGGAGAAAAACTGTGCCTGCAACCCCACAGCTGCCATTCTACAGGCAGGACAAGGGGTGATATACAATGAGGTACTGGGTACTTTCTTGCGCAGCACCCCCCACAAAAAGTGTATTATCACTTACATGATTATAGCCATTATATTATTTAGAATTCACTTTCAAGTGAGTTGGGACCACAACATGAGCCATCTTTTTGTAAATGTCTTGAACACACCTGGAAAAGTTGGCCAGTTTGTTTTAAAGGCTTAAGATTTGATCCAAGCATCAGTCGCACTGACTCATGTAGCCTTGTTTTCTTCACCCTTACATGACATAAGGATATGCAGGTAGAGTGAAAGAAAGGGAAAGTTAGTAACCTTTTTGAATACTTCTATGTGATCTAATATCCCTTACCTAAAACATATTGAGTATTCCTCAGAAGAAACTTGACAATGAGGGCTGTGGAAGAGGCACAAAGACCCTCTCCATCTGCAGTGCTTGCTTACACTATCTGCCTCTTCTGTGGGAGAATGAGGACAATTAAAGTCTACTGAAAATCTTTCGCATGCAAGTACTGCATGTGTGTCTGACTGGAACAACATGCTTTTGGCCTGTTTGAAAAGGAAAGGTGTGTCAAAATAACATTATTTAAGTAGGCACTGAATTATTTTAGAATGAATTTCTTTGCACCAGCACTTTGTGCTGTGAAATATTCTGAGTTTAAATTTAAATAAGTTTAGTACAATCAGGTCTTCATACTGTAGTTAGCAGTGATGCGGTAAATTCATTTTCTTTTTCCTGCTCCCTAATCAGATACCCCCCCCCCATCAGCTTCTCTCAGTTATCCTTTATTATATTGATAGTTCTTCCTTCACACACATCCTCACACTTCTTTGTGTTGCACAAATGTTTTAAGAATGGCAGCCTGTTTCATATGATGGTGAAAATTATATTCATTTGGTGCATTATATCTGTTATGCTTTACACATGTACCTGCATTCAGTTAAGAAGCACCTGCCAAAGCTGCATTTAGAACAAAGTGTTAAATAATGCAACTTTTTTTACCTTGTGAAAAAGCTGTTTACAAATAACAAAAAGCATAATATATTGAAGTTGAAAAGGGAAGTAATGGTTTTCAAACCAATTGTTTTTATTATAGTTTTACTTAAATGTAGCATATTTCAAATGAACAACTGTTTACTTTAGTATAGATTATTTGGGATTTTTTGTACCCATACAAAATCTGCCTTATAATTTAGTGAATACTTTTACATTGTTGGTAGATGCTTATATACCAGTTACAGTTAGAGGCTGTTAAGACTGCTGTATTCACTGGACAGCCTACAGATGTATGACAAATACTGTACTGACATTCTAGGGGTAACATTGTTCTAGTTGTTGATTGAATTTAATACCTACATAATATGAATGTAGTTTGTGAGTTTCCAAAGAGCTGCCATTTTCTTGCAAATTTTGCAGCCGTAAAGCTTTCAAAATCTTCTTTGTATATTTGATGTTTGCACTAAGTTCTTAAAAATTCCAGGTGCTGAGACTTACATAATTAGACCCTAGGTAAAGGAGGTACAGACATCTCTGTAGGCTGGGAACTTGGAGACTAAGGGCCTTTTCACACAATTTGGGGGTATGGGGCCACATTTGTGAGAATGTGTTTGTTTGTTTCTGAACAAGTTCCCAGAAAAATGTACTATATCCTAGGTATTGTATTTTCTTATCCTTACACAATCCATCACTTTGTAGACATGTTGCTTTTTTTAAGAAATGCCTTTAGATAAATAAAAAAAACAGTTGCATGAAGCATTTACACTCAAGTACTATCCAGATCAGGCAAGGTTTATTCGTTTTTTAAAAAAAAAGAATTTCTACTTGTGCACTCCCTGTTGAGCAACTTGTGCAGAACTATGATTTTTGTTGTTTTGTTTATCACTGTTGGATGCATACAGGTTCACTACTCACTATTCATTCACTACTCATCATTTCACTAAGGAAAGCTTTGTATGATTGTGTGGAAAGATCCTAAATGCTTTCTCCTATATTGGACAAGAACAATTGATTATTCAAAACAATGTGACTAAGATAAGAAAGAAGAGTTTGGATTGGAACCTTTTTAGTAAGTGTATTCACACAGTAATCAAGGTGATACATTAATACGTCCTCTTTGAGATGATATATGGGAGAAACAAATCAGCGCAACTTACCAAATGCTACCATGTTGTTATTTTTGTTACAAGCCTCACCAGCAAGAGAATGACATGAATGTATTCAATAGGCCAGCATTATTTTACCTGCAGACTTGTTCAAAATGAGTAGGTGACAGGTCACAGGTTATACTGAATGTAATCTGTAATTATAAATAAATTGCTCGCATATCTCTGTAATTTATGCAGTGATTTCTGTGATCTCTGAAAAGGGGTTAAATGTTGTGTTCTTAGGACTGATTTTCACTTGACCAGTTTCCTACACACATTAACTCTTCTCCCTATGGGAGGGAGAATGCACATAAAACTATAATTTAACCATAAGATAATGACAAAGGCCAGAATCCAATGGAAGACCACAGCTGCTGGTAGAAGTACTTCCATCAGCAGAATTAGGAACTCCTCCTCACTGCAGTCCCATGCACCCAAACACCTGCTCTAGAAGGCTGGGAAAACCTGTGGAGTCATTTTCAGGTGGTAAAGAGGGCTACATGAGGAAACAGCAGAGAAAGTTCTGTTAATCTGGTACTGCAGCATCAGTACGACACTGGATTTCAGCTACTACATTACATGCAAACTTGGCTATAGCTTCCCAAAGCCTGTGTATGTAATAAACTGAGCCCTGGTGGCGCAGTGGTTAAATGCCTGTACTGCAGCCACTCACTCAAAACCACAAGGTTGTGTGTTCAAGACCAGCAAAAGGGCTCAAGCTCGACTCAGGCTTGCATCCTTCCAAGGTCACTAAAATGAGTACCCAGATTGTTGGGGCAAATTAGCTTACAGTTGTAAACCGCTTATACACTGCTTAGGTGGTATGAAGCGGTATATAAATGAAGCTTGTTCGTTTAATGTGTGCAGCCATCATGTATGTTGATCACACACTGCTCATTTGTCTGCTACAGTCCATGTAGGAAGCTCATCAGGTGTGAAGCAGTCCTTAATATAAACTCTTAACCAAAACTCGGTGAATTTAGCTTCACTAGTCAGTCTACCTCACATTTTATTCTTTGAACTGAAGTTGTCTGCTGTTGTGGCTATAGTATGTTTATAATGTTCTTTCATTAAATTCAATGAATGTTATATTACTTAAAAGAGTCTGTCCTATTTTTAGTTGTATAAAGTTTCTCAACATCGAACATGTATTTGGTGAAGAGCCCTTTTAAAATTCTTGTCAGAGTTAAGCACATATTTAGTGTACTTACTATGGTATCAGCAAATATTTTTAGTATCTTAAAGACAAACTGAGTTGAATTGTTGAGTATTATTTCTTGATTAGAAGTTGGTACTTCAATGTAGATTAAGATATTTAAGTACATATAAATATGGTAGCAATTGCGGTAGTGATATTAGGTTTCACTGTATTCCTGAAGAACTGTTTGTATTTCTTCAAGTCATTTCTTCATGCCAAGAGTATATATGACTAAGACCTTTGGAAACAGGATGCTGAACAATACACCCCTGATTTGATTCTGGCAGGCTCATTTTAGGAACATTGCAGGAGTGACAAGGACCACGACCTCTTACGTCTCAAAGATATAACTATGACTGCAAGTGATAATCATTCCAAAATCATTTGATATACAAGTGAGACTGTTTCAATTAGTTTTTAATATTCAACCATATCAAAGTAACTTCTTAAACGCATTTATCATTAGTACATTATTCAAAAATTATCAAATAGTTTAGTTTTAATCTACATTATATACAGGTCAAGAAAGGCCACAGTTGTTATTTCAACATATCCCCCCTCTGAAACTGGAGAGGTTTAAAGTGACAAAGTGAAGTCCACAGATGAAGGTACAGTTGGCCATCTGTATCCCCAGATTCTGCATTCACAGATTTCACCATCCATGGCTTGAAAATGATTTTGTAAAAAAAAAAAGAAAGAAAAGAAAAATCCAAAAAGCAAACCTTGATTTTTGCCATTAGATACAAACGGCACTATTTTACTACATTATTGTAAATAATGGGACTTGAGCATCCCTGGATTTTGGTATTCACAGGGGGTCCTGGAACCACATTCCAGAGGATACCAAGGGCCCACTCCAATATCCTATTGAACAAGCTGAGACCATTCTTCCTCTTTGGAGGCTAGTCTGACATTCCTGGGTTGTTGTTGTTTTTTAAAATCCATTCCATACACAATGAAACAATGTGTCATGTCATGGACCGTTTCTGATATTAGGAATAATTTCTTGAGGATGCAGTGCCTTTGCTTCTATACCAACATGATAAGCCTTTACTCAAGAGCACACTTTCACTGCTCTGGTGTATTACTATACTGTGAACTTCAAAATGTACTTAAAAGGCGACCACAGTTCTTGCACTAGTTGACAGTCCACTATGAACAATTATACGCTGCATGTAAACATGACTAAGTTACTATAGATAATACATACAATTTTTATAAAAATAACTTTAAAAAACCCATCCTACCTCTGCACTGTTTACTGTTTTAATAAAATATAGCAACCACCTTTTGGTTGTTACTACTCCTGAGTTCACTGCTAATAAGTGTTTCATTCTCTTGGTCAACATCCATAGCCAGGCAACAAATTTTAACAAGTTCCACTTTAAACAGGTTGTTGTCCACTGAGAAAATTATATACCAGGAACTGACTAGTACCAAAGTATCGTGTTGCAAACAGCTTCCCATCAGGGGTAGGATCAGAAAAAGCGATTTCTTCCTTGCTCAAGTATGAGCCATATATGAAGTTGCTCCTGTTAAAAGAAAAAATTAAATCATGGAACAATACAAATCTTTTTAAAACAGCTGTCTTTCTATTGATCAATATTATTCATGAACCAAAAAAGATGCCAATGAAGACATTCTTAAAACATATCAACTATGAAAATACTGCCCTTTTACCACTTTCATTCATAACAAAAAGCAGTTAACTAGGCACTGCAGTTTCTTTTCTTGCCTTTCCTCTAGCCTTTCCAACTCTCTCTACAACCTCTGAAATAGGAACTTCTGCTCTCTTGAGTCTAGTAATAATAATGACCCTGAAGTAACAGCACTACTGTTAACAATGGGGCAGCAGTTGATAGTTAGCTTTCAATTGCATTTTTGGAAAACTTTGTTATTTTTTGGAAAACTTTGTTATTCAAATTAATATATACTATATTAAACACTCCGAATACTCTGAAGCACTCTATAAATGTTCTGTTCATGCTAATACAGAGAAATGTACTTACCTCAAGCATTCTAACATCCGAGAAGCTATTTTCTTCCGTCGCATCATACTAAACACCCAGATACGACTAATGCCACAGAGAGCAGGCTCTGGGGATGTTGAGCAGCACCAAGCCTTTTGTCTTTCAAAGGTGACTTTCTCGTTTTCTGTACTAACCTCTGGAATCTTTTCTTCAATAACTCTATACCCCTTGAGAAATGAGAATTGACATGAATTTTATTGATATAATCAAAATTGCTAATAGTGTACAAGTTCAATTCAGTATCAGATGTTTTAATGGCTACTTCTTCATAAAGCGTGCGTTATTTGTTGTACAGTGACTCTTTGGCAATTTTGATTTCCATATGTAAATTGGAAGATGGATACAACTGAAAAATCAGTTGACAGGAAATGCTAAGGGTCAGTAGGGGCTCCCCACAATGTGCTCTTTTGGAATGACACTGGGGTATGTCCTCTAGGGTTTCTCCCCTCTGAACAGTTAGTGTAGCCCACAATCGATGTTTATACAACAGTCAGCCCTCTGCAGATTCAAGCATCCGCAGAAAGTAAGCCCACGTCCCAAATCTGGAGATGGCACCAAATTAGGAGGAGTAGCTAACACCCCAGAGGACAAGATCAAAATCCAAACTGACCTGAATAGACAAGAAAGCTGGGACAAAGCTAACAAAATGAAATTCAACATGGAGAAATGTAAGGTACTGTACTGCACTTGGGGTGGAAAAATGAAATGCACAGATATAGGATGGGGGACACCTGGCTGAATGAAACTACGTGTGAAAGGGATCTAGGAGTCCAAGTAGACCACAAGTTGAACATGAGTCAACAGTGTGACGCAGCAGATAAAAAGGCCAATGTAATTTTAGGCTGCATCAATAAAAGTATAGTGTCTAGATCAAGGGATATAGTGCCACTATATTCTGCTTTGGTCAGGCCCCACCTGGAATACTGTGTCCAGTTCTGGGCACCACAATTTAAAAAGGACGTTGAGAAACTG
>NW_024802937.1:3958813-3973962 GCF_019175285.1 Sceloporus undulatus
TGGGGCAAAGTAGAAGATGGAAACAAGCAAGTAAAAAGTGAGATAATGATTACTATTAAACATTTTATTATATAAATTCAACTGTAAGATATATTTTTGTGTTGAAAGACAGAAGGGTTTATTTACTATAAGCGACACAAATATAGTTCACCCCATTCAGTTAAGACACTTTTCTGCAGTCTTTTTTTATCAGAACATGGCTAGGTAAGTCTGAGGTTATCAGACCTACAAAGCATACCGTTGATGATTTCTACAGTGTAAACTTCAGTCAATAGAAACACATGCACCCTCCAATATTAGATCATATACAGCAAAGAAAAGCTCAGAAGAGCTGCAATGTCAGGTGCAAACAAAATGGGTCAAGTCCTAGTATAGTCTACCACAACAAAGGATAGGGTGAAAAGGATAACAGTTTAAATTGAGAGTGGTCAGACAGTAGTTCTCAACACAAAAACTCAATGTACATACTGTATTTTATTTTTATTATACCCAGAGAATATAGAAAAGGAAAACATATTACACATGCACCAACAACTTTTACTGTGTTTATAATATGTAAATGTTTTTAAGGAAAAGGGTTAAAACTTTAATGCTGACTTAATGATGAACAAAGTATGAACAAAGGCACTAAGCAATACAACTTTAGAATTCAACTAAATATTTGTACCTGCTCTCATTTGTCTCCAAAGTTTTACTTGTGAACAGTGTTCGAACCAATTGTTTGGGAGCTGAATCTACAAACAAATCAAACACATCACTTCATATGCATCATTAAAACGTGTATAAAGAAGGACATAATGTTGAATGATAAAGAAATACAGAAAGTACAGATATGCCTTTAAATAAAATGGAAAAATTTAACTACCTAAAACAAAGACATTTTCTGTGTAACTTTTATGTCTTTGTTCATTTTTTAAAATTACTGAAGTCTTACAATTGGCTATTAAAACATTTTGCAGCTAAAGGAAATTTCAAAGGTAACTGGAAAATAATCTAGGAATCAAAAGGTGCAATTCATAAACAAAAGAGCCCTAGTGGTGCAGTACTTAAATGCCTCTACTGCAGCCACTCACTCATAAACCACAAGGTTGTGAATTCAATACCAGCCAGGGGCTCAGGGCCAGCTCAGCCTGGCATCCTTCTGAGGTTGCTAAAGTGAATACCCAGCTTATTGGAGGCAATTGGCTTACACTTTTGGCTTACAATAATGTAAACCGCTTAGGGAGTGCTTAAGTGCAATGATAAGTGGTATAGAAATGTACTTGCTATTGCTATAAACTAAGTGATTTCATTATGCATGAATGAGTCCAATGAATATAGATTCAAACTATTCTACAAGATCACACTTTTGTCTAATTAAGTGATCTGCAGTCACTGTCATGAAAGTGTTAATTTTTTGTACAGGCACTGAGAAACTTTCCATATATAATCATGTATAAGTAAAAAAATATATGCCAAAAAATTGCCCCCCAAAAACTGGATCAACTTTTACACCAGTCAATATGATAATACAGTGGGAATCTGTGGGCGATTCGTTCCAAAACAGTGTAAACTCAAGTCTTGTTGTCCCCAATAGCCGCACAGGGGCTCAAAGCTGCTCAGAATTTAAAAGACCGATGAAAATCGAATATGCGCGTTTTAAGGAATTGGGAGGGAAGGATAAGCAAAACAGACTCACAACAAGTAAAATAAGTAAAATAGATTCATAACAGGCAAGTAGAGTTCCCTCAATAAGTCCTCCTTTGCTCCTGGGCTCCACATGCGAGCTCTGGACCCGTTGCTCCCGAACCCTCAAAAGTGCTCCAGAGCACATTACCGCAGAGGCCTGGGCCTGTTTCCAGGCCGGGCTGCAATCTCAGCCCAGTACCAGCGACTGCCCACCAAAGCCCTCAGGCTGCTCGAAGGTGAACGACGTGGCAGCGGATGAGGAGGGCACAGCAAAGAGACAAGGCTGCCCACCCACTGTGTCATCCTCCTCATCCATATTTTACCCTCGACATATCCACGGGTCATACCAAAACGTATCCTCAATTTATAGTCGAGTATATATGGTAATATATCAGATACTTCCTACAATATGCTGGAGTCAATTAAGGGCTACCCAGGTGAAAGGAAATACCTTCAGTTGTACAATGTACATAACAGGAACCATTATACCTTCTTTGTATGGTACATATAATGAAGAAACAGTCAGGCCATGAACCATTAGCAGAGTTCTCATGCAGAAGGACCCAATTCAATAGCTGGCATCTCTAAAACAAAAGCAGCTCAGACAATGGTGTTGGGAAAGAGTTGACTAAAGTTTTCCTAAGATACTAACAGAGAGTATAAAATACAGTGCGCACTTGCTTTATGCGGGGGATCCGTTCCAGACTCCCCCATGTAAAGTAAATTCCACCTATGCTCATTTAAATGAATGGGGCTCATGCACATGGTGGTACGATGGTGTGGTGGTGCGTGCACACCATGGGTGCACGCCCCATTAGTCCCTATGGGACACGCCAACCTTCTCCCTGCACGGCTTTCAGTGTAAGCTGAAAGCTGTATAAAGCGCTCCCGCGTAAGATGCGGGCGCACTGTACTGACTAGATAGCTCTGTGGTGTGACTCATAAGGCATCTTCATGAGTTCAAATAATCGAATATTAACACAATGAATAACTAAGCAGGCAGCATGTCTAAAAATGATCCAAAGGACCTAAGGTATTTTAGACTGCATGGAAAGGATCATAATTTCTACTGTGTCAAGCGCGGGCTTGCTATCCGTAGATTTGAACATGTGTGGACGGCAAGCCCTGGCTTTTGCAATGGGTGCACGCTCCTGTGTGCATCCGCGCTGGCGCAAGTGTGCACCCATTGCAAACAACACGACTTGAGGTCACACATTTTTTGCCATCCATGGGGGGATCCAGAATGGATCTCCCACAGATACCAAGGGCTCTCTGTATTACTCTAATAGATAGCTAGTAGTTGAGATTAGCACTCTGAAGACCGGGGTTCAAATCCCCCCTTGGCCATAGAAAGCCAGTGGGTGACCTCTGGCAAGTCACACTCTCTCAGCCTCAGAGGAAGGCAATGACAAAATGCAGGGCCAAATAAGCTGGCAGCTTTCAGGGTGTGACATTCAAATAATGCATACCTACAAAGTGGCCAGAAAGAACTCTGGCAATGAGATCTGGTCCTTTGGACCTTATCAAAAAGGAATGGATTAAATCCGACTCCTGGCAACACTAGCTTGGGACTGCGGCAGCGGCCCACTTCAGGAGCAGGCTGTATGGTCACTGCACTCCTGGCCCAACTGCAGCAGGAACAGCCTCTGGCCACTCTTTACCGACCGTGTGCTTTGGCCCTGTACGTTGGAAATGACTTTAAGGTACAGTGGTACCTCGGGATACGAAATACCCAGGTTACGAAATTTTCGGGATACGAAAAAATCCCATAGGAAAACATTGTTCCTGGTTACGAATGTTTTTTCGGGTTACGAAAAAACTTTTGGTGCTTTTTTCGGCTTTTTCGCACGGAATCGCGGCTTTTCCCCATTAGCGCCTATGGCAATTCGGCTTACGAAGGCTTTTCGGGTTACGAACGGTGCCACGGAACGAATTAATTTCGTAACCCGAGGCACCACTGTACACAAAAACAACATAAGCAGCACCAGTTAAAATTTTATTTGACGTCACCTCTGGACATTAGAGCCTAACCAGCAGACCAAACTATATTCCTGATATCCAAAAACCTCTGGAATGGGAAAGATATGGTGGAAGAGAGAGTATCCTCCCTGGCCAAAATACAAGGCCAGTGGATTGAATCATAATTTCCTGGACTGAATCACAATTTGTGCAAACTTTCTCTAAGAAAAGATGGAATATTCTAGCAGTGCTCAGAAACTTTAGAAAGAACAGATGGCAGATTTTTGGATTTAAAATCCCAGAATCCCTAACAATGGTTAGGGCGTCTGAGAATACAAGTCCAAAGATTCTGGAAGGCCAAAGGTTAAGAACCACTACCATACACTGAAATAGGCAATTTTAATATATAAGAATAATTAAATTAACTTCCCAATAACAAACCAGATTAGCAAAGGAAAAAAGCTCCACTGAAAAGAACTTAAGTGTCATCAATTTGACATTTTCAAAAAATACTTTCAAGTTTTTATTACTGTGATAAGTGCATAGCATTTGATTTCAAAATTTATAGTGTCCTTTCTAATTCATAAAAATAAGTTCATGATTAATTAAAGTGTGTGTGTGGGGTGGGGAAATCAGTTCATGTACATACAAATTTGAACATTCAAACACCAATGAGTTCTGCAAAAAATGGTACAACTATAAAAATGCATAAATCTTATATTTACCTTGAGATTTGATTTCTGCAGTATCTTTTATTACTTGATTTGCTGACGATTGTGTGACAATTGTTTTCACTGGCGTATTTTCTGGACTTGACTCCAAATGTAAGTTGAAGTTCTAAAAAAATCACAACATAGTTTCAATCATTGTTCCACCATACGCTGCAATGTGTACACATCAAAGTTTTATAAAAGAATGCAATTTAGAGAAATAGAACAATTCAAGTTAATAATTCCTGTTATACAGGGAGAGGTAGGTGTGCAGTAGATCAACAGGTTTTTGTGGTGGTTTCCCTTGCACTAATTATCTCTTGCCCCAGTCTTCCCCATCTTTATGAACCTACCCTTGCTGTTTTGAGAGTTTGTGTTTTAGATTAATTTTCTGATATATTTACATAGTCATACATTATTGGTATAGGATGGAGCAAGTCACTAGCTGCCCTGCATACATACTCTCTAACCAAGTTCTGATAACTAGGCTTTAATGATCTGGAAAAAACAAACTAGATCTCATGAATCTAAAGCCTGTTCAGTCAAGCTTATTCTGTGTTAAATGAAAAAATAATCCCTTGACATTTAATTACAGATACCTGCTGGAAATGTCTAGGGGCAACACCTATTGCAGATCACTTTTTAAACAGCCAATTGCAATTGTCTCTTGAAGCTGTCTTGTATATTTTTACACTCACAGCAATATAGTTTTAGTACACTGCAGAGATGTCTTGTAGAAAAGAAGCTCTGGAAAGCTTCTGCTGTACTGCAAACATACAGTAAATGCATTAGAGCAAATCATGCATATTTTCTCAATGTAAAACTGACTGGAACAACTTAAATATGTATTGCTTTGAAAAAAGAGCAGTAAGAATGACAAAACTAGTTTACCACAAGTACCATGATATTTTTCAATTACTGAAGAAACTGCCCCACAAAACAGGAGTATTCAATCTAATGGCATACTCAGATATATGAAATATATTGTAATGATACCATACTATATACCAATTATTAGATTTAGTAAACACTAGTAAATATATAAGGAGCATACTGAGAGCAAACATATATATCGACTATACCTTCATAAAACCATATTACAATTAATTACCTTATCTGGTATTGGTTCAGGACAATGTGTCGCTTCAAATAATCCGTTTTTTATATCCTGTACAAGCAGTTGAGCATGTGACATCTTAACTTTATTCTGGCCTCCTTCAGGAGAAGCTGTATTCAACTTCTTCAAATCATTTGTTGTGTTACTGTTATTTTGTGACTGTATCAATTTTCTTTGGCCTTCTTCTGGAAGGTGTATTTCTGCCGTTCTTCCTTGTTCTCCCACAGGCATGCTATGCTTTAAAATACCAAGGGTGGGTGTACTCTGAGAATGTGAGATGCTTTGGCTCACGTGATTAACCTTTTTAAACTTTATTTTAGTCCATTTAGAGTTTTTGTTTGCAGTGTTATGTCTGCCATTCACAGTACATTTGACAGGCACTCCTTTTTTGCTGGGGAAAAATCGTTTACATGGAGAGTTCTGATTAGTTTCTTTTTCAGCACATACTGCAATCTGTGGCAACTCCTCTACTTTCTCTTTTTGTTTCTCTTTTCCATACTCAGGAGAGTCTCTTTTTACCTCCACTGTGTCTGATTCAATCTCACCTGCAATTTCCTCACACAGCTCAAGAATGCTAAACTTTTTGGTTTTCATTGCATCCTCTGGTTCACAAACAGGTTTTGGATTTGAAGGTGCTGGCAGCACTCTCTTGGTTTTTACACTGATTTTTCCATTTTTGTGCACAACCTCTTTTACTTTCCTTTTCACACTACAAGAAGATGCTACAGAGCTAGGAACTGTGTTGACAGATTTATTTCTAGAGTTTTCAAGATTACTGTCAAGATTTCTTGATTCTTCTTGCTTATCTTGAGATGTAGTTAAATCACTTATTTTAGAATCTACTTCAGATTTTTTCTCTTTCATAGAATCCATTTTCTCTAATGCTTCACTTCCTCTGTTCTTACATTCATCATTTTCCAAAAGCTTTTGTTCCATTTTCTGTTGGAGAGGCTTTGGTTTTTCTTTTTTAACATGCGGGACTTGTTTTTTCATTTGTGTGCACTGCTTCTTAACAGAAACACGTCCTTTATTTTTTCCACTACGCAATGATCGCACATTAAATGACTGCTGCAGTCTTTGTGATCTTCTAGTCTGATATTCATCACATGACACACCATGTTGTAATCTATGAAGATCCTGCACCACCTCCTTCTGAGACCCTTCCTTAGCTTTTGTGACATGCAACTGATCTTGACCAGCTCTAGTAGGGCTTTTGTCAGAATTGGTACCCACTGACCTTGTAGTTCTTCCCTGGTTAGACTCACAAGGGTTTTTGTTACCAAATGTTTTAGTCCGTGCTGGTTCAGAGTTTTGAAAAGTGGGGGGGTTTGCAGGAGGATTTTTGGATTTCTGAGCCTCTAAGTCAACACTGCTACTTTTAAGAAGTTTACCAGTCTTATTCGTTCTCTCCTGTTTGGAATTTTCTTTCATCACTTTTGTTTTAGAACCCTGGTTCTTGTGAGCAGCTTTAATGGGCAACACTGAACCTCTATGATGCATAGTTTCAGTAAAACTCTTTTTTGTATCTGCAGAGGACTTTCTTTGCTTCCTGCTTTCACAGGAAGTCTTCTTTTTGACAACACTGAGTTTTCCCTTCCCTTTAGAACAAATCTTAGACGAGGACTTTGCAGAGTTCAGAGGGTGAGTATGGCTTACTTTGGAAGATTTCTGGGTTGTTTTTGTAGGAGGTAATTTACTCAAAGGTTTTAGGGATGTTCTTTTCACACATACTGTTTTAACAGTTTTCTTTTTTAATTCGTTTAAAGTCTGCTTAGAGTGCTTCTGTGCTTGTTTATTTTGGGAAGGTAGTATAGAAGATCTACTTTTATCGACAGATGACCTGTCAGTTTTGGTGGCAGTTTTACGCATTCTTTTCTTCAGCACCATATTTTTATCAGATGTATGTTTGGCATTAGCTGGTTTTCTTTCTTTTCTACTTGTTACCAATTTATTATTCTTATCCAGTTTCTGCCGCTTAGCAGGGGGTTCGACTTGCACAGATTTTCTTTTCTGTGCTGCCATTTCTGAAAAAGCCAAATACTATGTCATTTCAACAGTCTTTCCAACTACTTCTGCATAAATTCAAACATAAGCACAAAAGTTTACGCAATGACTTAGCTTACTCACAGGTACTGTTTTATAAGTGAACTCTGTCTCAGTAGAAGAAATGTTATGATCTGTGAAAAACACATTCCTCATACATTTGCATCCAAAGAGAGCATTGCATTTCTCCTATAAACACAGAAACAAACATATTACTCATATGGCAATTGTTTTACACACATCCACAAGTTCAGTTACCAAGAGGACCTGCATTTTGCTACTGTTTGGACTTCCTTCTAACATTTTGTATTCATATTTCAAAACTGGCTTTCTAATTCTTCTAGAAGCCGAGAATTTAATACGTAACTTACATATTAAATAATACGTATTCTACATACTAAATAAGCACGAATTTTCACTACTGAAGAAGAATTTGTTTACCCTAACATTCCACACAAGTTCAAAATTTGTTACTGGATTAAAATCCAGTGCATATGAAGCATGGGTTGGCCTTAAAAGTGGGACACTACTTACTGCAGATAAAGAGTTATATAAAGCTGCTTTGCAGAACATCTATATAACAAGAAAAGTCACCCAGTTTGATCTATGCAAGAGAGGAGGGAGCAAAATGTAGCCCTGCCGACTGTGGTGGACTGCAGCTCCCAGAATTCAACACTATTAGCCAACATTTTGGAGGGCCACACAGAAAGCAAAGGAGGCTCTAAAGTGTTGTTGTTGTTTTTTGGCTACACCAAAATATGGCATGCAAACCAGTTTCAAACCATAACTGTAAGTGGTTTCTGACTCACAGTGACCCTAAGATGAACCTATCACCAGGTTTTCTTGGCATGATTTGTTCAGATGTTTGCCAATCATCCTCTGATTACTGATTTTAGCAACCCTTAGCCTGGAGAAGAGAAGATTAAGAGGTGATATGGTAGCCCTGTTTAAGTATTTGAAAGGGTGTCATACTGAGAATCATAGAGCTGGAATAGACCGCAAGGGCCATCCAGTACAACCCCATTCTGCCATGCAGGAACTCTCAATCAAAGCATCCCCGAGAGATGGCCATCCAGCCTCTGTTTAAAGACCTCTAAGGAAGGAGACTTCACTACACTCTGAGAGAGTGTGTTCCACTGTCGAACAGCCCTTACTGTCGGGAAGTTCCTCCTAATGTTGAGGTGGAATCTCTTTTCCTGTAGCTTGCATCCATGGCTCCAGGTCCTAGTCTCTGGAGCAGCAGAAAACAAGCTTGTTCATTCCTCAATATGACATCCCATCAAGTATTTAAACAGGGCTATCATATCACCTCTTAACCTTCTCTTCTCCAGGATAAACATCTCCAGCTTCCTAAGTCGTTCCTCATAGGGCATGGTTTCCAGACCCTTCACTATTTTAGTCGCCCTCCTTTGGACACGCTCCAGTTTCTCAATGTCCTTTTCAAATTGTGGTGCCCAGAACTGGACACAATATTCCAGGTGAGGCTTGACCAAAGCAGAATACAGTGGCACTATTACTTCTCTTGATCTAGACACTATACTTTTATTGATGCAGCCTAAAATTGCATTGGCCTTTTTAGCTGCTGCATCGCACTGTTGACTCATGTTCAACTTGTGGTCTACTTGGACTCCTAGATCCCTTTCACACGTAGAAGTCTCTCATTCAGCCAAGTTTCACCCATCCTATATCTGTGCATTTCATTTTTCCGCCCTAAGTGCAGTACCTTACATTTCTCCCTGTTGAAGTTCATTTTGTTAGCTTTGGCCCAGCTTTCTAGTCTATTCAGGTAGTCTTGAATTTTGATCCTGTCCTCTGGAGTATTAGCTACTCCTCCTAACTTGGTGCCATCTGCATATTAGATAAGTACTGTATGCCCCCAATTCTGTCATCCATATCCTGGGGCAAGCTTGTTTTCTGCTGCTCCAGAGTCTAGGCCCTGGAACAAAGGATGCAAGCGGCAGGAACAGAGATTCCAACTCAACACTCGGAGGAACTTCCTGACAACAGAAGGAGGAACAAACTCTCTGAACCCCAGAACCAACTCCAGCTCCCAGAATTCCATGGCAAATAGCCAGACAATGAGTTTAAAGCGCTACCAAACCGAGTTATTCGTCCAGTGTGGATGCAGCCAGAGCGAGAGAGAGAGAGAGGCCAGGGCCTGTGTAGATTTCCTCCCAAGCAGCGCAGGCTCTTTGTTGCTTTACCTCCGGGGCAGAGGGGCCGAAGGGAGGCCTCGCTCTGGGCCTTGTTCCTCACCGGCCTCGCAGCCTCCTCATCTCGGGCACAAGGGGAGGGAGGGAGGGAGCGCTGCCTCTGCCTCTGCTGCTGCTGCCTGGATCCCTCCCAGCATCCGGGGGAGGCGGCTGCTGCTTCCTCCTCCTCCTCCTCCTCCTCCTCCTCCTCCTCGAGGTCACGCGGCTGCCTGGCTTGGAAACAACAAGACTTTCGACCACAGAGATTTCCGGCTGCCCTTCGCAGGCCTTGGGCACTACAGCCACCCCACAAGCCCCTCCTCCATGTGCGGGGAAAGGAGTTGGCAGCCCCCTTCCTCAGCTGCTTCTGAGGCACCTTTGAGGCTCAGGGAAAAGGATTTAGTTGGCAGCAGGAGCTGCCTTTCCTAGACTTCAGTCTAAGCAGAGATAGGTAGCAATGCATCTGAGGAGGAAGCAGGCTCAAGTCTAGGAAGGCTCCTGCTGCTGCCCACTTCTTCCTTTCACTGAGCCTCAAGGGGCCACAAGACTCTTCAGACCGAGAGGGCGTGGCTTTCAGGAAGGCTAAGCTCCAAAACACACTGCAGAAATAATCCAGTTTGAGACCGCTTTAACTGCCCCAGCTCAGTGCTAGGGAATCCTGGGAACTCCGCTCTGGGCCCCACAACAAACTCCAGCTCCCAGAATTCCATAGCCTTGAGCCAGAAAAGACTTAAAGCGGTGCCAAACCGGGTTATTTCTGCAGTGTGGAAGCAGCCTTTGTACTGCAATGCACAACCGGAAGTGTGTGGCGTATTTCTTTCTCTGCTTCTCTTTGCTGTCACGTGATGATCCTAGCCCCGCCCCGTTTGGAACCGGATTTCCGGTGGAGAAACTTCACCAGCAACTCAGTGGTTCCTCCCCAACCTTCTTCAGCCAGGCCTTTCGACTTCAATTCCCAGAAGCCTCGGCCATCTTGGGCAATGGCCGAGAATTCTGGGAGTCGAAGGAGGATCAAAGGTTGGGAATCCCATGAATGAGAGCTTACCTAGAGGCTGCAAATCCAGTCTGGCACCACTTTAACGGGCCCTTTATCCATACTATGGGATTGTGGGATCTGTAGTTTTAGTGAGACATTTTGCCTTCTCTGTATCAGAGAGCTGTGGTGCCACAACAAACTACAGTTCCCAGGATTCCATAGCATGGAAGTTAAAGCAGTGTCAGTGGACTGGATTGTTTCTGCAGTGTGGATGCAGCCAAAGTGTTCCACTAGGAGCTGCTTGCTTATTAATTCCATCCTTTCCACTATTTCCTCTCCTTCTCCAGTGATTCAGCTTACTCAGCATTGGATTGCTGGACTGTTTTTGTAGGTTTTCATACATTATGGCTGTTCCCTGCCAGAGGGGTTTTTGTTTTGGGGGTTTTGATGAGGTAACTTCTAAAACATGCCAGCTTAGTTTAGGGAGCCACTTGGTATAGTAGGACTACAACTCTGGAGACCAAGGTTCGAATCCTGACTCCGCCATGAAACCCACTGGGTGACCTTGGGCAAGTCACACTCTCTCAGCCTCAGGGGGAAACAGTGGTGGAAAACCTCCTCTGAACAAGTCTTGTGAAGAAATCCCCGTGATGAGTTTGCTTTGAGGTCGACAGAAGTCAGAAATGACAAACAACAACTTCTACAAACATTCAGCTCTCCAGTCCACTGATACTGACCTTTTGGGTTAGGTTATGCCAGGGCTGATATGAAGGGTTACAAATGACCAAGACCTGGTGATGCCCAGGACCAGAATATGTTGTAAAGATTTTTGTCTTTTTTTGGTAATACCATTAAAAGCTAAAGGTTTTCCCTTATGTATTTATTTTATTTTATTTTATTTGTGGTATTTATACCCCACCCTTGAGCATAAAGGCTTACAATTATTATTATTATTAACTGGAAAGTTCCCTGCTGTCAGGCTTACAATCTAAAAAGACACAACACAAAAGGAGAAGGGAATGATGGTGGAGAAGGGGATCAAATCTGACAGTAAGGGCTGTTTGACAGTGGAACAAACTCCCTCGGAGTGTAGTGGAATCTACTTCCTTAGAGGTTTTTAAACAGAGGCTGGATGGCCATCTGTCGGGGATGCTTTGATTTGGATTTCCTGCATGGCAGATTGGGTGGCCCTTTTCATCTTCAACTCAGATTCTATGATTCTCCCTCTGAGGCCTGGACTGTGGCAGGTGGACAGGAGGGAGGGCCCTACTTCTTGTTATGGCTAGCCCTGATGGAGTTGGGCCTGTCTTTTTGCTCCCTCCCAGGCCAGATGGTGCCAGATGGCATGGAGGGAGGGCTAATCCTTTGACATGAATGTCTAGTCATAACCAACTGTGGCGCTTATCTCCATTACTAAGCCAAAGTGCCAACATTGTCCAAAGATGAATACGGTGACCATGTGGCCAGCATAACTGCACCAAACGCTGTTACCTTCTTACTGAAGTGGTACCTATTTATTTACTTGCATTTGCATGCTTTTGAACTGCTAGGTTGGCAGAGGCTGGGACTAGTGACAGGAGCTCACCCCATCATGCGACACTTGGGCCTCAAACTGCCAAACGTCTGATCTCCCGATCATCAGACTGCCACGATGGAACTAGTGACAAAAGCTCACTCCCTCACGTGACACTTGGGCCTCAAGCTGCAGATTTTGCAATCATTAGAATCAGCATCTTAACCAATTTATTGACATCCACTGTAAAATTGGTGGATTTCACAGAAAATAATATTACAAAACACTGAAGCTTTTTAGCTGGTCCTCGCTTGCTGCAAGGGAGTTTAGGAAGGAAAGAAAGCTGCAGATGAGTAGAGAGAAATGGCAGCACCAGAAAGAAGAATGGAAGCAGGGGCAGGTGGGGAACAGGTAAAAGGCAAGACTTCTGACAATGGTAGTGGCAGCTGGAAATGGAGTCAGGGACTATTGGCCCACTGTGGCCTCAATTGCCTGGAAGAGGAGCAGCCACACTACCTTCACAGGCTGAGCCAGTAGGCTTCCCAATTGCGTGTTAACTCCTCTGCCTCCTGAACATCTGGCTCAGACTGGATGCTGAGGGTTACATGGCATGGAAGTAGGGCTGCCATAATTGAGGACCTCCAAACCGGGACAAATGTAGGACAAGGTTTGAAAATGTAGGACTTTTTTTTTTAAATTTCCTGGCTAGGAAATTTTAAAAAAAGGTCCTACATTTTTAAACCTTGTCCTCCTCCTCCTCCCGGTCTGGGAGGAAGCCTAGGCCTGCTCCCAGGTCAGGAAGGGCGCGGGGCCGCTTGGAATCGCGGCGATTGCCGCGGTGCCAAGCGGCCTCCTCCTCCTCCCAGTCTGGGAGGAAGCCTCGGCCGGCTCCCAGGCCAGGAAGGGGTGCGGGGCCGCTTGGAATCGTGGTGATTGCCGCGGTGCCAAGCGGCCTCCTCCTCCTCCCGGTCTGGGAGGAAGCCTAGGCCTGCTCCCAGGCCGGGAAGGGCATGGGGCCGCTTGGAATCGCGGGAATTGCCGTGGTGCCAAGCAGCCTCCTCCTCCTCCCTGGCCTTGCGGAGTCCTTGGAGGACCACACGGCCGGAGCTCCAACCGCGGAGCCGCCTCCAAGGCCTCACTGGGGCCCGGGAGGGAGCGTCTCCGCGGCTGGAGTGCCAACCACAGAGAGCCCTCCCAGGCCTCAGCAAGGCCTTGGAGCTGCCGCTGGGGCTGAGGTAGCCGTGGTGGGCGGGGCTGTCCCGGTTTGGGCACCAAACCGGACCGGGACCGGGATGGCACCGTCCAAACCGGGATTGTCCCACCCCCTGGCGGGATATGGCAACCCTAATCATGGAATAGGTGCCATCTCTGGGTGCAGATCAAAGAATGAAGTCAGGCAAGTGGCTGAGATCAGGGAGAGTATTGGTTGTAAGTGGCAGTGTGTTCCCCTTCCCCAAAAAGACTCAAAGAGCCTGAAGAGTGAGAAAACGGGGACCTAAAAGTGGATTCCATTCATGGGTGGGTGGCTGGCTGGCTGCCATTATGGCTACATAAGGTTCGGCAGTACTGAGTTGACTGTTTTAAAAAGGCTATAGTTATGGTCCATAGCTTCTCTAGTTCACCTCCATTTAAGGTTTTTTTTTTTTCCAGAGCTATACTACAGTGACTTCTGTGGTTCCTATAGAGAGCAAGAGTCAAAGAGGAATGAGTGAAGAAGTGATGGGCTTTGGCTCAGGTGAAACAAGGAGCTAACATCTCTTCTTAGAGTTACCAGCTGCAGAAAGATTTTATAAAAGAGGTCAATTACAAATAACATATATTCCTTTTCTGGCTTGTTTAAGCAGAATATTTTAAATTTTCCAGTCACTAGATAAACAGTTATAGGTCAAATGCATAGCACAGCATTGTTCTTAGATCAATGCTGGATCAGCAAGATTAGAAAGAGATTTAGACTGGTTCATATACAGTATCGAGAGCCAGCGTGGCATAGTGGTTTGAGCATTGAGTTATGACTCTGGAGACAAGGGTTCAATTCTCCATTTGCCCATAAAACCCACTGGGTGACCTTGGGCAAGTCACAACTGTCTTAGCCCTAGGGAAAGGCCATGGGAACCTTCCTCTGAACAAATCTTGCCAAGAAAACCTATGATAGGTTCACTGCCTTAGGGTCACTGTAAGTCAGAAATGACTTGAAGGTACACAGCTACAAAAATATGCAGTATTAAGTGATAAAGAGAAATATGTGTAACTCCTTGAGCTAAATGTGTTTAAGTTTTCTCTTTTATGAAGTTGTTTTTGCCCCTGCTCTTGAATCTTGATTTAGCGATGCTAAGAAGAAAACCAGATATGAATGTGCAGCTTAATACTTCTTCTGACTTTGTCTGTCCATTTTCTTCCTGGCTGGTTTCTCAGACTACCTCATTCACTTGGAAGTACCACTGGTTTCATTTACACTAACAATCAAGACAAGAACCCTATTCCTTTTTCCCCTGAGAATAACTCCCAATGAATTCAAGGTCTCACTTTTTTCTATTTTAGTAAATGTTAATTATTAAGTTGTGTGTACAATATATCATATAACTATATCGTATACCATTTGTTTGAGGGGAGCTGCTTTAGAAATAAGGCCCACTATATTACGCTGGCAACCTCCATCTGATATTTGCTAAAATCATATTTTGGTTTTAGAATATCGTAGTGCAACCATATGTCAACACAGCCTTCATTAGTGCTTTTCAAGCAATTACCTTTAGTCTTTTTTAAAAAAATCATATTAACAGGGAAATAAATTGTCAGACTCCTTTCTGGAGCTTTGCTTCCAAAGCACTTTTCAAGGAGACACGGGCGGGGTACAGACCGCCGCTTTGCGGTGGTCCGCCGCCGCCGCCATTTGCTCCGCGCGGGAGCCGCAGCAGCCAAACCGCGCGACTCCCGCGCGGAGCAAAAAAGAAGCTCCATTTCGGAGCTTCTT
>NW_024802937.1:3974362-4035588 GCF_019175285.1 Sceloporus undulatus
TTCATCTTTGCCCATTTTTGTTTTCTTCTATATGGGAGAAGAATCAGACTAATGTAATAATGAAGTCCTTTATGTTGGCTGTCCAGTAAGAAGTCAGAAATGATCTTGTGCCTTAATTGTGTAGAAGGAAGCAGTTTGATAGAGCAGATTTACTTATAGTCATACCACAGTTAACAAAGTATCTGATGGTGGAGCT
The DNA here is from genome assembly GCF_019175285.1 of Sceloporus undulatus. Taxonomy (NCBI): domain Eukaryota; kingdom Metazoa; phylum Chordata; class Lepidosauria; order Squamata; family Phrynosomatidae; genus Sceloporus; species Sceloporus undulatus. Next base: position 3,974,559 of record NW_024802937.1, read on the forward strand.
TCTTTTTGCAATGGTTTTTTTATGCCTGCTTGGCTCACTTTCCCTCTATCTAGCTGGAAGTTTTTTCAGCAGAATTGGCAATGGAAGGATGATGAAGGAGAGCTGGAGAAACACTGACTTTCATTGTTGTGCTGCAGCACTGTGCCTGTAGCAAATAGTGCAATAAACAAAGCTTGAGTTAAACAGCAGGTCCAAAATAGCCCTGTGTAGTTACCTACAACAGGCAAGCTAAACAGCAGCTGTATCCTGAATCTCTTGCATAACAGCAAAACAGAAAAGAGGACAGTTGATAAGCCTGCCTCACCAGTTCCCCCCAGCATGTTTAAAAAACATAATTTTGACCACCAAAATGGGAATTGTATGAAAAGCGGAGGGTGGTTGGTGGGGAACCATACCTGGAATGGGATGATGCCTTCAAGTGATCTTTTTAAAATTTACTTATGCATGTTGCTGTTTACTTACTCAGGACTAGTTGTTTCACTTCACTTTGGCATATTGTTAGTTCTGAAGAAAAAGTTTGCTGAAACATGTTGAACTAGTTTTCAATTTTTTTGTGGTGTGGGAACCTATTCTCATTCTTTCCACATTCTTTCTATCCATTACTAAATTTTCTGTTACAGATGTAATGACCAGGAAGGCATCATCTTTTGTAGCTGCAGCATATCTATGGTATTGTTCCATTCTGTTCATATGAATACAGGAATTAGCATATATGTCATGGTCTTGAGGGGAAAAAGAATTTGTTTAAAGAGGAAAGGAGGTGCAATTTAGACTAGGGAGTGAGTAACCTTTGACAATGTTTTGAACTTCAGCTCCTGTAATCCATTGGCCATACTAGCCAGCATTTTTGAGAGTTGGAATGGTAAGCATCTGAAGGCCAAAGATTTTTAGTTCCTTTCTTAGTGATATATCAAGTGAAGTCTTTGGAGACAGATGCCAATAGTCCTACTGACCTAATAACCTTCAACTGGATACAGATAGGGCACTTTTATCACATAGCTACAGGGGCCTCACTTTCACTTGCCAATCCCTAGCCCTTCCTGGTAATAAAAATCCCTTTACAGGAAATTTTCCCCACTCCTGTTTTACAGCAAAGAGACAGATGTCACTATTGCTGTTCTGGAAAGTCACACAGAAAATAGCCTTGTTGGCCAATTTCCAATTACCAAGAAGGCGATACTGTATTTTGTAATCCATCTCCATTCTTGTATCTCATTACATCGCAAAGTACAGTGTCCATAGCTCAGTCTGTCCTCATCTGTTATGAAGAAACCAGTGCCTGTATGATGGAACTGAAGGTAACAGGGGTAGAAAACCACCACGGTTCAGTTCTTGACATTATCAACACACATCCTCTTTGCATTTGCAAGTTTCTATAAATCATATATGGGTACATGGCGAGTTTCCTTTCTGAGAGCCAGCTTGGATTTGTTTTCTGATTTAAACTTCTTTGTACCTATAGTAACATTTTTTTTCACACACACCAAAAGAGCAAGATAGCTGGTTTGTGGTTTGTTTGTTTGTTTGTTTGTTTGTTTTTGAACAGTGATAGCAACACAGCTTGGAAATGTAATTTTTTCTCTACAACTTCCAGAATCTCACAGCCAGCGTGTAAAGAACAGAATTATATTCCAGCTCTACAGCAAAAGACAGCACTGCATGAGGTTTTGTCTGTCGCCTGGGCTAAAACATGAACTTGGGCTGCTTAATATTTTTTCTGAGTACATGTTTGCCTTAGATAGTCTTAGAATATATGTGGATTTATTGTCCTAGGCACCTCCAATTTTGAAATAAGATCCCCCCCCGATATTAGTCAAAAAAGCTAAGATACACTGTTTCAAGATATCTTATTAATGCTGTTGATTATTGATGTGAACAATACAGATTTACCACATAAGAAATCAATTTCTGTATTGCTAGGTGCTGTTCAAGCTGAGATATCTAGGGTTTGGAAGCCAGTATATCAATTAGGCGGTGGTTACTTAGATTCTGATGGACTGCTTTAGCAGAAAAATTAACCTACCACACTCAAGAGAACAGGAAATATCAGGAAATATCAAAGGACACTTTTATGGAACCCTGGTCCCCATTTATCAACCATACTACAGATCTTTTTTCTACACAAGGTCCACTGTCATCTCACTTAAAGATTATGAACTCTGATTTTGTGATGTACAGGGAGAGTGATCACTGAACTGTGTTGAAACCGAAATAGGGAGAATAAGAGCATTGAGGGCAACTACACTATTCTTTCAAAATTTAAAAATAAAAATTTAAAAAATGATCATTCCACAATAGTTTTGTGTCATGATAAAGTTGTTGAGATTTGCTACAGTATGCGTGTTTGCTATTGTGGAAATGTTTTCAGTATTAGCAGATTAGCTGGTAATATAAGAGAAGGCACATGTGATGGAGGGAGCCTACAAGTGGGTTCATACATCATTCTGATTCTTTGTCTTAAGAACCAAAAGTAGGAAATGGCAGGGCTGTGTGTTTGTACATGTGTTTTACACACAGTAGTGTAGCATAGAAAAATAGTAAAGACATACACCTAAACCCCAGATATTTTCAATAATGCTGGATTTCTTACTTTTGTAACAGATTGTTCAATGCCCTGAGTTAATCAGTTGTTCAGTACTAGATTAACCCCCCATTCAGCATGTCAAAAGAGAGGGCAGGCTGTGTGTATGTAGTGCAGGATGATAGACCACATTAAAGATTGCACTTAGACAGTGGGACCTCAGCATCCATGGACTTGCCATCCACGGATTTAGGGACAATGGGACTTCACCTGAATTGTGGTGCAGCCGTGTGCATGCACCACCATTGGGGACAATGGGACTTAAGGTTGCACTGATTTTTGTATCTACAGGGGTCCGGAACAAATCCCTCATGGATATCAAGGCCCCACTGTACAATCTCTGAAAAAGCACACACACTTTCACAATTTTTTGCTAGTGTATTGCCCCAGCACTATTATTTTTGCAGAAGGTGTTCCCCATGATAGTATTTCCCTTTTCCTTTCTGTGAATGGTTCCATAGCAAAGGGCAGTATTATATCTAAAAGCATTAAGTGCTTAATTTGTAAGCTAAAGAGAGGTGGCAGTAGGCATGCCTTCTTGAAAGCTATGCCACATGACCTGGCAGTCTTTCCCCTTCCATATGCATCAATAGTGATCTCCCTGACACTGAGCAGATGGAGAAGGAAATCTGGGTAGTCCCCATTGTTTCTTGAGTGAATTCCCCACCTTGCTGTCCATCCAGCCCGCTTCCAAAATAGGCTGAACACCCACAGGCAATCTATACCACCCAGCCCCTGATGTAAAACTAGTCACAATGGAGCAATTGCAGAATCAAGCTGCACTGCTCTATTCTTTTTTTTCACTTCCTTGAACATATGTGTACCATTGCATAAATGATTGCAACTGGCAATCACCTCCCTCATCCCACCCAGCTGCAAGACCATTGGACACTTAATGTCTAGCTGTTCAATAAAATGATCACCCTCCCGTCACGTAGTTTGTGTGCCAATGTGATAGTGTTTTGGGCTTGGCCTGGAGCAAATCAGGATTATTTTGCTTTGGTGTTTATCACTGGAACATGGTTTCATCCTGGTTTCTTCCCGTTTTGGCCAAATGCGCATATAAATAGGTAGGGCTCAAAATGGGGTGAAACCACTTCTTTTGTCCATGCAGACAGCTCCTGTCAACAGGGCGGGGAATTCACTTTCCATTAGGCCAGACTTTAAAGATGCTGTCCAAGGTGCTGAAACCCATTTGCAATATAGGCTCAGCACCTTCAATAGCTCCTTTAAATTTTTGGACTAAAATCCATTGATGGAGGAATCCTCTGCTGCTGCTTATTTATTTCTTCTGTAGGAAAAGGTCATTTGTGAAAATGGCCTTTTATTCTACCTGAGAGAAGGGGGAATCTTTGGCTAAGGCATTAAGAAAATATTCCAAGTAATAACTTAGAAATATTACAACTGCAAAGTATTTAATTATTAAATTATTAAATTTGATATTTATTTAATGTAACAAAATAGTACATAATAGGATAATTTTATTAAAATGATTAAACAGTAGATTCAGAAAGATTTCAATACAAGGTGAGGGCTGGTAGAAAATAAAGGACAGGCAACTGAGATGACCAATTTAGGGATTAACTAAATGAAATTGAAATTGAAAGAACTCATGCTTCTGAAAACACTTCACAGATCGTTTCATTCTCCCTGAAATAGAACAAGGCTGACACTAAATCAGTGGTTGTGTTGCAAGTGGGACCATTGTACTTCACTGTTAATATTAAGTATATTTTACATAGGAATATTGTACAGATGTGTAAAACATGAAATGCGAGATGTTAATTTGAAAATGTACTTTATTTCCATTCTGTATTGCCACATAAAATATCTGGTATAAATATAAATGTTAGAAGTTAACTAGCAATGTTAAAAAATTAAGACATATATGGTATTAACAAAAACAAAAAAGCTGTATATATAATACCCACCATTTATAACAAGTGCAAAATTCAGGAATGCTCCTGCAGTCCATGGCTAAAAGATGGCTTTTAAATTCTTTGTTTAAAATTCTACACCATTTTCTTCCTCAGTGCTCTTAGAAGCCCACTTACAATGTAATTGTTTCTGAATTTTAAGTGCATGAGAACAAGTAATCTAATGCAAAATTCCTAAATGTCAGTTATCTAAATTAAAAAAAAACCTGAGTAATTATCTTCTGTTTACTTAAAGGTTTTAGTTAAGTGCAATTTAATGTGTACAGATTGCTTTTTAAGGTCATTCTTAGAAGGCATATTGAAATAAAAACAGAACAGTAGTAATATTGCAAAGTATTTAAGCAAAACTTTGGGAATATTTTCTCCCAATAGAGTTTTTATCTATTTATTTGCTACATAAGAGTTTATTTAGCTTATTTGCTAAATGAAAGGTTGGATTTACTGTGACTGGTCATTCTGGGATGGCAGGAGCAGCAATGCACCATGACTGGGTTAATCCCTGCATGCCAATCCAACTAGGCAGGAGTCAATAGTCTGTTCAGTTCTTACTGTTAAGACCCCTTCACTGTCAGTTTAATTATCTAGCCTTAAAACATTTCCCCACCACCACCAGGGTGTTTTTTTTCTCTAAGGTCATACTTACAGATTATTTTTTAAAAAGAACATAGTGCTATTGCAAAGTATTTAAGCAAAATTGTATGGGTTTCTGCCCATTTGCTGGCTTATTTGCTAAATTATGTGCATTAAGCATAATTACCCTGATCATATGTCAATGTGCTGTAGTCATGGCTCTGAAAAATTGCTATAGATTAAAGATTTTGCTTCCATGCTCAAACACAGCTTGAACAAATTGCTTGAAGACTCTGTCCATGTATGTGCACTTTCTTGGCCACAGTCCTTCTAGAAAACCAATATGGCCTCCATAAGAAGTAAGGATCAAAGCTACATTGGGATTTTGTTTTGCAATGGCTACTGGTATGGCTAAAAGGGGGGAAACGGAAAGAAAATGTAAGTTTGAGATACTATCTTAAAACTAACATGCAAAACTGGTAGTGTAATGGGTAGTTCAAAAATAAGTGCACTTATGATGGGTATTTGTTGTTGTATCCTTCCAACTTACAGTGACCCTATGGCGAACCTATCACATGATAATAAGAGAAATAAATGTCACTCGGGTGAGATATAAAACTCGTGTAGTGGAATGCTGAAGTCTTAATGGCCAATTCTTCATTTTACATCATTTTAAACTAACAAAAACCTACCATCTGGGAAGTTACATAAGAATAAAAATCAAGAAGTATGAAATGTGCTGTATGCAGGTCTCACTTTTCTGATTACCGTACCCTTTACAATATGACCCCTCTCTCTGCAGATTTCTCTGCAGAACCTAGAGATTTCTAGAGAGGCATTTTGTTTAGGCATTTCTAGTCCTCCATAACAATTCTATGGTATGTATTCACATACTTATATACTCATGTATTAAGTCTAGAAATAGTCAAAGAACTGGCCCAAAAAATCTGAGTTGACTTATCCATGGGTTAATGTAAGTACTGGACCTTAACTGTCATAAAAATAGAAACCATCCCCTGGTGAAACACAAGAGTGTAATCTGTCATGGAAGCACTGTCATAGACCACCACCCCTCTACTCTTTCATTCATCCATCCTTAAGTGTGAACACAAACATTTATGCCTCTTGCAATTTTGTAAGTTCTTTAGCATTGTGTTCCTTTGCTTCATCCTTTAGATCCCTTTTTACATGATCCTAAGTCTTACTCTCGACTTATCCATGAATCATATCAAAATCCATCATTTAGGCACGATAACCTGCCCTCGACTTATACATGAGATTGACTTACAGTCGAGTATATATGGTACTTTACCGAACCCTTTCAAGAGGGTTTGCTATTACCTGTAGTTTCACATCTCCATGCTAAGTCTGGGAATATATCCTCCATAGATATGGGGGTTGTATTGTATTAGTGAAAATTCTGCTAAGTAGAAGCATATTGCACCCTCCTCCACCCAAACTCTGTATTGTGTTCCTAATATATTTCAGGTATATTTTGAACTTACTTCCAAGGTCAACCAAGAACATTTTCATAAGAGGAAGACAAACAGAGTACATGAACTTGCCATGATCTGGTGAGAAGACATCATCTAGAGAATTTAAGCACAACACTGGAATGCCAATTCTTTTCAGTCTTCGATATGGACTAGCATCTGCATAGTAATCTTCAAGTGTAGGATAGCCAAACATGACAGAGGTGAACTGTTTGTCAAATTCTCTAATGGTCTTAGCCTGAAATACAGAATTTATATTAAAGACCCTTTATAAGTATTGGTAAAATTTTAACGGGACATTAAAAAGGAATGGTTAATTTTCATACCTTCATGACAAGATTCATATCAAATAACTTGTCAAACATACGCCTATGTCTGTAAAATAAAGAAAATGGCTCTTGAAAACTGGGTCAAATTATTTAAATACACAGAGAGAAAATTTCTTGTCAGATAGAACAAGAATGCTATAAATTATGCACAGTGACAACCTGAAAATGTCATTCTATTAGATACTTAAAAATGGGATCTTTCTGCAAAGAAGAGGTAGCTGCCTGAAATACTATCAGGCAGTGGCCATTAACATATTTTATTTATTTATTTGGAATTGAGATCCAATGTAGCTTACAAAATTAATATAGATAAGAATAAAACACAGAGAGGTAAAAAGAATTATTCAAAGGTAATTAAATATCTGTAGAATTAAATCCTATAAAACATCTTTATTTGAGAGACAAAGGCCCCATACAGACAGGCCAAAATAAAGCTGCTTCGGGTCGCTTTGGAGGCATGTTGTTTAAATGATGCATGCGTCCTAAGAGTCCAGAAGCTGCACCAAAGCCACGATCCAGTGCTAAGGACTGTAGTGCAGCTTTGGTGCAGCTTCCAGACGCTTAGTAAGCATGCATCATTTAAACAGCATACCTCCAAAGTGACCTGAAGCAGCTTTATTTTGGCCTGTCTGTATGGGGCCAAAGAATAAAAAATAGTACAGCACACTATTAAAAGCCCTTTTCTTCAAAAACAGTCAGGTCCCAAAAGTGTGTTAGAGTAAGTCTTCCTCTGATGAAGGAAGAATAAGGAGAAAGGCAATCAAACTAGGGATGTAAGTCCCATCACTGTTCATTAAACAGTTTCTTGATGCTTCAACAAAGTCTTTTACAAGCAGTGAAACTTGGGAGCTTCTTGACTAAGGTCAAGAATGTTAATTTTATAAAATTTGCATTTGCTTGATTATCAAACTAACCTAGGAAGCATATTCCAGAGCCTAGGAACAACCATCAGGAAGTCCTTCTCTGGTCTTTCCTACATGGACTTGTGATGATAATAGGCTGAAGAGAAATTCCTCCCCTGAAAATTTCAAAGATTTCAAAGCCTGAGCAGGCTCAAATGAGAAGACAGGACCCTGTCTGTTTATTTACTCAAGAAAGGTAACTGGAACCCAAGCCATATAGCGTTTCATAGGTCATAACCAGCACTTAGCCAGTGGAGGTGTTCTAACATAGGGATTAGTATACTACCTGCAACCAGCTCCAGTCAACAGTCTGGCTGTAGCTCTTTGGGCCAGCTGTGAGCACTTTTCAAATTCACCCTCACCTACAGCACGTTTTGTTGTTGTTGCTGTTATTGTTGTTGTTGTTGTGTGCCTTCAAGTCATTTCCAACTTATAGTGACCCTAAGGCAAAACTATAATGGGGTTTTCTTGGCAAGATTTGGTCAGAGGGGGTTTGCCATTGCCTTCCTCTGAGGTTGAGAGTATGTGACTTGCCCAAGGTCACCCACTGGGTTTTCATGGCTGAGCTGGAAGTTGTAGTCCAACACTCAAACCAACGCACCATTCTGGCTCATTACAGTAATCCAAACAGGGTGTAACTAAGGCATGTGTCACCATGGCCAGATCAGAAATCTCCATAAACATAACTGTACAAATGTACTTCTGGCCACATGTTTGGGCATCTAGTCTCAGGGTTGAATCCAGGACCACATCCTGACAACCTGTATCCTTCTGGGGGACTACAGCCCCATCCAGCAACCATGTGGGTCAGATCGTGAGGCACTTCTATATATGAGGCCATTACCAAAAAGTCCTTTTCCTGCACCTCCATCAGCCTAACTGCTTTCATAGGTGGAGGCACTGATAGGGCTTCAAATGTTAACTTAAGAATACAGGCAAGCTGGTGTTAATGAAAGCGCTTCTTCAGATAACTGATATCCTTAACATGTTTCAAAACTGACTGCATTTCACACTTACCTAATAAGTGAAGATTGCAAACAGGTGGTTAAATAGTAATTGAAGAGAAGCCAATTCACTGGTTTTTCCAGTGAATCTGCAGATGCAAAAACATTCCATCCAGCTGAAAAAATTACAGCTGCTTTCAGTGGTGTTTCTCTGCCTGTTTTGCCCAGATAATTTAAGAGAAGCATCCTGAAAGTAGAAAAGGAAACAAATGTTTGAAGAAATACTTCACCACCCATGCAACTGATAGGTAGTGTACTTACTACTCTAGCATCTCAGTCCTAAGCATTTGTACTAGCCGATGTATTAGAGAGATTGCCCCCCACTGTCAAGACAGTGCCTATCATGACAGGTGGGACTGCTGATCTAGTTTTTTTTACTACTTTATCATCACATTCCAAGATGGATGAGTGTAATCTTGAAACTGATTAAATTAAAAGCTTACACAAAATAATTGGGTTGGATCAAGAAATACTGTAGTTTGCAAGAGAAGAAAGCCACTTCTGCTTATTGGTTTGTGCATCATTTCCAGCAATCCTTGGCATCATCTTTTCAAATACATGGGAGTGCAACACAAAAAGGATTGGGAAATAACAAAAAGAATATTGTGAAGTCGAAGGCTTTCACAGCCGACATCCATAGATTTTTGCCTCAAGGTGTGAGGATATGCAAGGAGGATTTGTGTCTATTTAATTAGTGATCCATTGTCTGCTGGGTCAGGGGTTTTCCCAACAGACAATAGATCACTAATTAAATAGACATCCTGAGGCCTTGCCATTCAACAACACACTGATTAACATGCAAATCACTTCCTCTCAACCACAAGTCACACAGTATATATACCCCATTCACTTCCATGCCAGCATCCTCTGAAGATGCCAGCAATACGTCAGGAATAAACTGTTCCATAACACGGCCACATAGCCCAAAAAACCCACAAAAAGAACATTGCTTATAATTAACCAATTCATTATCTTTGCTGGATCCATCTCACTGTGTGCATTCCTTTAGGAAGTCTTGGCACATATGTGTTACCAGGAGAACTTGGCCTACATTCTTCTGCAGCCATTTCACACTTTATTTAGTTTATGGGAATGTCAATAGTGAATATAATAAATATTGTTGCCCTTTTATAATGAATGAAATGTAAAAGCGTACGATGATAGATGGCCTATTCTTTTGCAGAGAAACCACAACTGGCTAAGGTTAAAGGTATTCTGGTTTATAGATTGATGTTCCAAATGTGCAATCAAAACAGCTCAACATGGAGTGGAGGAAAGAAAGAGGGGGAATATTTATTTTATGTCCCTACTACTAATAAAAAAAAAGACTGCTGGTTTTACTACCTTTTACACAAAGTTTCTGATAAATCAACATAGTCTTCAGTTTTTGATTATGTGTTTTTAAGAATCTCTTCAGATCTCTTAATAGCAACAATACAAAAATCCCATGGAACAATCAAGTAATCAGTTGCATTTCATTGACTGTCTAGGGTAATGAGCAAAATATCTTCTATTTTATATCCAAAGTTGTACTGTAGCTCCTGAATCTGCTGTAGAAACCTTTAACTGAGGATTGGGAGACATTAAATTCGAAGATGGAAAGCGAGAGGGGAAAGGGAATTCCTGTTGTAAGTGGAAGCTCACCTGCATGATATGAGGCCTATATTATGACCTGTGATAATTACGTCTATACGTCTTTGGTTATCAAGCTCAGACAACATGAGCTTTGTTCAAAAAACCCTACCGTCTTCAGAAATCTAGAACATGATATCCTACATAGTCAGAAGAGACAGGTTAATATAACTATCCTGCAGTAGTGGTTCCTTCAAATTTTATAGTTAAATTCTGCTTTAGTTTTCAAAACTAAAAGCACTAATACAGTCCTTGTTCTAGAGGGGAGATGAATATGTGATATAAAGAATATGGATGGATGAAATAATGTTACTTACAGTTTTAAAACAGGTACTGTAGCTATTCACAGGTAAAGTTCTCAGTTGCTAGTAAAACATGGTTACAAGCTGAGCATGTAAAAGAGTGAACTGAAGCATCTCTTAAAAACTACATCTTCTGTCAGCTCATATTTCTTTGATGAAAAGTAGAACAATAGAGAAAAATGAGACCCAGTCATTTTCCATTGAGTCTGTATTAGATAAGAATAATCTTTACCATCAGCCTTTGCAAATTGCTTTCCAAGGACCAGAGAGCTATACTGCCGTGGCATCTGTTATATAAATGCTTACCCTCCCATGGAAACACCTGATGCCATTAGTGCAGCTGAGGAGTACAAATTGTGTACATAATTAACAGCAGTTTCCAAATCTTCTGTATTAGCAGCACAGTAAGTCCTTGGTGTCTAGAATAAGCCAAAAGTGAGAAAGAATACAATCATAATTTGTTTTGTCACATCTATATTCTTTCTTTTGTATCTCATTAACATTTCTTACTATTTTTCTGTATTTTTATGCTTTTTGGTTTTGTGTGCGTGTGTTTTTAAAAAATTGTAATAGGAAAATCTTAATTAAAAAATGAAAAAATAATAATGTATCTCCTTAAACCAAGACCAAAACAAAACAGCACCAGGATGGTTTATACAGCAGCAAAATTCAGTAAAATTAACCCAAAGGACATTTTTAGAAGATGTGAAGTTAGATCCAGATTGCCCATACCATGAGCGGAAGGGCTTATTCCAGTCACAGAACTGATTGAGATCCAGTAGAAGCTCTCTACTGAAGAAAAAGAGGATAACTTTTTTTATCAATTCACCCTCCTTCTGTAACACTCCCCCTCTCCCCCCCCCCCTCCATGTAGCCTTTAATACTACAAAGCAAAATGACAGAGGTCTTCAGGGAGAGGGATATATCAGCAAAAATTCCTTTCAGTGCAAACAGGTCTCTGATAAATTATAATCTTCATCCATTCCATGTTGTTCACCAAGACATGGTTTTGTACATGTATACTTTGAGCATGAATGTATATTACTAACATTTTAAATCTCACTCCCAGTACGTACACCCACAAAATAGTTCTTGCTGTGCAATTTAATCCAACATCTCAGTGCCTTCTACAAAATGTGTATTTGTAATCAGGCTTTGGAGCCCAATTCCAAAGAAATACATCCAAAGGGTCTCCTGTCCCTCATCTTTGCCCTAAACCATGTCCTCTAAAAATGATGGTTGACTATCAGTCAGTTTCAAAGTAAAACTGGATGCCACAAAAAACAGATTATGTGTATATGAGTGAGAAAAAGAACTTTCCCTGGAATCTGTAATAAAACAAAAAGGGTCTGAAAACGATCTGCAAGCTTTTGGGATTTAAGGAATGTTGGAGTGTCAAGCTGATGGAGGGGCAGAAGATGGAACCGATCTGCTCAACTCCCTAACTATTTTTAGAAGACATCCTAGAAATCAAGGATTAGGAGGATTAGAGAGAGGTGTGTCATGATGTTCCCTTTCCTGTACAACATAGGGCTATCTCATGTGTTTAAAGTAATGGATGAAATATCAGGCTATCCATGTTTTTTAATCATTAACTCTAAATAAGAAAGAGTTCAGTGACACAGTGCATGTTTTGCATGGAAAAGTTTAGACTTTCATGTTCAATTATTGGCCTCTCCTTATGAGACTGGGTGGCCAGTGATGGCAGATGTGGAATGTCATGACCATTAAAAATAGGCAAAACTTGGCTAGCTAGACAAGTAATGTGTAAGAGTTTTCTTTAATCCTACTTTTGTCCCAGACTTTTTTGATTGCTTAAATTTTAAGAGCAGGCCTGTGATTCCATGAAAGTATACAGTAGGCACAATATTTGGTAATGATACCAGAATTCACATTCCTCAAAATGTTAACTTCTCTGTAAATACAAAAGAATGCATTTCTAACCCTTAAAACTGCAAAATCATCATCATCATCATCATCATCATCATAATCATCATCATGAAAATATAGCAGAGCTTGGAAAAATTACCCTTTTGGACTGTCAAACCATTCTCTCAGGTAGCATGTCACTGGTCATGCTCACTGGAGATTCTGGGAACTGTAGTCCAAAAAAGTAACTTTTCTAAACTGCCAAGTGAAACCTCAGCAGTAATAGGGGCTACAGGATAAACTTACTAGCTTTCAAGAGGCAAGTCTTCAGTTTTGATTGATCATTTAATTTATACTCATTACAAAATTCACAAAATTTAGAATACTGTGGAACAGGTTTCTTTTTTAAAAAAAGACATAATTATGGCAATCTGAAGGCAGTAGTAGGTACACAGTGTAAACAAGTCCATAAAATACTGTCTGACAACTGGGTGAAAGGGCAAAACCTTCACGTTTCAATACAGATAGATTCTAGGTTGGACTCAAAGCATTTAAAAACCATTAGATGTATTGATTTATTTATTTTTTTGCTCTTTATACACTCCTAGTTGCCAAAGACAACAAAATCATAGTTCAGCTTCTTTGAAGAATTGTTTTTTAACAATTTTAACAGAGAAAACATTTTAATGCTCATTTGGCATAGCAACATGCAATGCAAATGCTAAACATGTTTAATCAGAACTCCTACTTAGTTAAACACGGTGTATCTCCAGGTATGTGTGTTTTATGTGATCCTGTAGCTAGCTACCTAAAAGTAAGCCCCACTTAATACTGTGGGATTTATAAACATGCATAGGACCATGCTATTAATATATTTCTAGATTTTAAAAGCTGCTATTCTTTTCAGTGTTTGCTAAAAAGTGTAAAGTTATCTCAGCTCACAAGAGAACTTACTTGAGCCTGGACTTTGCAGACACATTTCTTCATTATTGTTTCAAAATCATTCAGAAGGGATTATAGATCAAAATTCTCACTAAAGAGGCTACAACTGCAAATTAGAGTCTTTCAGCACTGGCACATATAAAGCTGATTACCTGGCATTATCCCGAAATGGAAGCAAACAAAAGATCTTTTCACTTCATTTGATATATAATTTAAAGAATTAGTGTGCCACAAAACTCTTTTGTACATTCATCTCCAAATGTTTGCCGGAAACCAATTCTTTCTTTCTACTTTTAGTAAGAAAACCAAGTCTTATACTTTGTTTTAATCCTTGGAAATTCTGAGAGTTTTGTTAGTCAAAACTAACTTTCCAAACTTCCATAAGCAATGAAACATTGCAGTGGCCCTTCACAGACTATAAATATGTGGCAGGACAGCAAGATCTTAGCAATGTACGCACTTCCTTAATGAGTCCTGCCTTTGGATACAAGCCTCTCCTTGTTTCTTGTTAGATGGGAAGGGGAGTATGTTTATTTTAGAAAATACTGAGTTGTTAACAGTAGGGTATCTGGTACATCTGAAAACTGGTGATTTTCTAGTATGGGACAGAATTCTGTGACCATGCAAAATCAAATATGTAGTCTGCAGGAGTTTACTGACCCAGGTTTGCGGAATTGTAAAACAAGGCCCAACCCCTAAGAGGAGAGAGGACAGCTGAAAAACTACCCATTCTAGTGATAGCTTTAGGGTGGATTGCTTGTGGAAGTATCACATGCTTCCAAGTATTGGCAATTATGCTCTTGCTATGTGTTTTGTTCACAGTTGCTCTATATTTTATCTAATTTAAGAGCAATTCTTACCAAGAGATTTTCACCAGCAATTCCTCGATAGTTTAAGACCACACACCTTTTAAAAAAACAAAAGAGATTTGTTTACCAGAACTGTTAACCAGAGTGCCTTTGGATATGAAGATTCAAAGCTGCTCCAGTTTATTATTCAAGATTTGCCTATGATTCAAAACAGTGACACAGACACACATAAAACACATAGTTATGTATTTTCTGTTGAAAGTGCCTGTCTATCAGTTACACAAAATGCTCACCACAAATCATTGATCCACTGTACAGTCAGCTCATTCCATTCCTTAAAATTACTGATTTTTCCAACCTTTTTCCCTCTGAAAAATTTATGGTGGTGGAGGGGGCTCAGGCTCAGGAAAACCAGCAACTCCATTTCTGCTCACCACTACCAAGAAACAATAGTGAGCATTTGTGCACTAGCTACAAACTGCTAAATGTATTCTAGCAGGTAAGGACCAGATTTCAGTACAGATGAGGGCTTTAAGGGTGTCAAGGAGAGAGCAGGAGTATGTGGCTTTCTGAGATTTTCTATTAGCTCCCAGATTCTGACAGATTTTTAGAAAGAATTACTATTACTTACACATAAAGCCCGGAGATATTACCTTTTGGACCACAGTTCCCAGAATCACCTAGGCTGCATTCCGCATTGCAGAAATAATCCAAGTTAACACCACTTTAACTAACATGGCTATGGAAATCTGGAATTGTCATCTGTTGTGGCACCAGATCTCTCTCACAAAACTACAGTTCCCAGAATTCCATAGCATTGAGCCATAGCAGTTAAAATGGTGTCAAAACTGGATTATTTCTACAGTGTGGATGCAGTCCCTATGACCAAATGCCAATGGACAAGATGGCTATGGACTTTTGGGAATTTCAGCCCCAAAGATAACTTTTCTAAGTTCCCTATACAGTTGGCTCTCCGTTTTCATGGGGGATCCGTTCCAGACCCTCCACCACTACCACAAAAATGGAGACTCAATGATATTCAAGCCCCAGAGGCTTGAATGGGGCACATGCCCACTAGTGGGGTGCATGCTGCGGGGATAACGGAGATCACCCATCCATGAACATTCAAGACCGCAGACCTCAAGTCCATGAGAACGGAGGGGCAACTGCATAGTGCAGCTGAAGGCAATCTGGAAATCACGACCCATTATCAAATGTTCTTGATAATGTAATGATTTGCAGATAAAGATGAAGATAAGTAATAGAGACAGCAAGCCCCCCCTCCCCACTTCCACAAGTAATATGGAAACGGAAATGGGCTTATATGGTTTTCTTTGCAGAAATGATCTGGGGGGGGGGGAGGGGCATGATTCCTCTTCCCAAATGATTTTAGTGGTGAAAGGAGAGTCTTCATCATTGATTAAAGTAACCTGTATTGGTGGGTGGGGTGCAAAGTCATTCAATCCTCTAAAACCCATTCTTTCTCCATTACTTTATATCTCAGGTTAAAAATAAGCAAGTTCTGTGCATTGCTTCCTGCCATCAGGAAATCTTACCATCCTTATTACTGTGCAGAAGGTAAGGTGCATCCAAGCTATGAGGTGCTGCAGCGATTCCCCTGGCTTGGTTAATGA
Organism: Sceloporus undulatus; assembly: GCF_019175285.1. Taxonomy (NCBI): domain Eukaryota; kingdom Metazoa; phylum Chordata; class Lepidosauria; order Squamata; family Phrynosomatidae; genus Sceloporus; species Sceloporus undulatus. The sequence goes on from NW_024802937.1 coordinate 3,990,563, forward strand.
AGTACCTGTGGTACACATGCCACCCTATGCGCTACTATAACTCTGCTTTTGAGATAAATGGGAAAATAGGGACAGGAAATTTCTTCCAGCTCTATCTCTGCATCATTCACTACAAATTAGTGGAACTTCCTGTGTGTGCAGGTTTAATCTAAGCAGGTCAAGTAGAAATGCTGACAAGTGAAACTGACCTGTATCCCAAAGTTTTGCTCTGCTGAATCATATGGAGAATGTAAGATTCCTTGCTTGTTCCTGTGAGGCCTGGCAACAAAAGGATGGTGGGTCTGCTGTTGGAATCTGGGTAAGGTACACTGTCATGATTATCAAACCAATCCAGGGAAATCTGTCCTCCATCTGCTGCAGTGATAAGCTCACTGGAAAATCAACACTAGATTAGTTTTGCAAAAGTAAAAATAAAAGCATCAATGAACTATAAACCTCTCCCTTCTCCATGGAATATCTGATGTACAGACACACTGTGCTCATAAGACCACAAAATGTGCTTATCTGCCTCCCCGCCCCCCAGCCTGTTGGACATCATTGTAGTGGGGCTACTGCTCACAGCTCCAAACATCAGTACTATTTGAAAGTATGAATGGTTATATCATTTGTCCTCACTTCCAACTTTTTTTATACCTTCTGAGTTTAGTTGCAATCCTAAGAATAGCAAGACTGGATTTTCCCAACAACAGTATATTATGAACTATTATTGTTGTAATAGAAATGTGTAATTAAGATATATTCAACTTTTAAAAGACCAGCTCTCAGTGGTCTGCAAGAACTGGTTTGTTGGTATGAATCCAGAAAGCCACCTGCATTTCCTTGTGGGGGAAAGAGCTGCACTGAAGAGCAGAGTGGGTTTCTCTGCTCTAGCATCCTGTCTCTTTTCTAGGCTTGGTGCAGAAGAAGGAGACAACACACTTTTCCTCCTGTCCAGTCCATTCACTGTCCTGCACACAATCCCTAGTGAGCTATACCTACCTAGCTATAAATACACAGCTCCAGCAGTGTGTTCCTACATTCTAGAGGACTCTTATGCAAGCGTGTGGGGAAATGCCAGAGAAACTACAAACTCTGATACAATCTTTGAAGGAAACTTTGCCATCAGCCTAGTGAAAGCCATTTATTCAGCAACCAATGTTAGAATTAGATTGTATTTTTCCAATTGGTTGATGAGTTCAGCAGTTCTGAAACCTCTTTACTTCAGTTTTCTCTAGGACAAGAGAGAAAAAATACAGCAAGACAGGCCAACTCTGCTTCATTTGGAATAGACATGTGTTCGACTGGTACCTTTCCCATTGAGGATAGTTACCTTCCTCTTGTTTGGAAGATGCTCTGTTTAGGCTCTAAACTTTAGGGTGTGGGAGTGAAATTACACACACTCATTTGCAGAGGAGGGCAGTGGGACAGATTTTTCACCTGACATATTAGCTAGCTGAGTATAATTACTCTTTGGGGCTTGCTTTAATACACTCGTCCCTCCACATTTGCGGATTTGACTTTTGTAGATTTGATTATTCACAGATTTTATTAATATGTTATCTCTAATATTTAGGCCCTCCAGCACAACTCTATGGTCAACTTTAACCAACAGTAACACTGAAGGACCCAGAAATTCCCAGAGAGAACATTCCACTAGGCATTTATAGCTCCTCCAGCACAATTCTATGGTCAATGTCTGGCAGATGTTGACCACAGAGTTGCACTGGAGGACCTAGACGTTCCCAGAGAGGTGTTCTCTCAGGTGAAAACATAGTGGTTTTGTTATTTGTGGTTTTTCCACATTCATGGGGGTCCTGTGCCCCTAACCCCAGTGAATTTGGAGGGACGAGTGTATTTAATATTCAAACTGATATTCAAAGAGTTCAGCTAGGTATTGGTTTCAGCTGCAAAACAGAGCATGAGAGGACATTTTTCTCTCAGTTAAATGCAAGAGTACTAGAGAATCAATTTGTTTCATTTTACAAGTGCATGGGCCCCCCTTCCCTTTTTCCTGCTTCTGCAAAACACTATGGAGAAATAGGTGCCATTCGAAGGATAAGGTCAGCAGGAACACAGAGGTGAGATAAACTCAGAGATTGGGAAAGTTACTTTTTTTTTTTTTTTTTTGCCCAGAATGGCCAGATTCTCTGAGGCAGTGTGGCTATAAATCTCCCCCAAACTTCTTCCAGGCTCTAGGCCAGTATATGTTCCCATTCACTAGTTCTTACATTCTGGGAATGTGTGCCGTGTAACCTTTGAGGGTGGTTGTAGACATTTATTTCTGTTGACAGTTCCAGCATATGCCCTTCCTTTCATCCACTACAAGTATAGACAGACATCATGTATCATGGGACAGGTATCATGCAGCCATCCAGATGTTATTTGACAGTATTTTACCAGCTAGAGCTGGTAGGATAACAACATCTGGATGGCTGCATGATTCCCACTTCTGCTACATCATGACAGCCACAGTATGAAGTCAGTACACCCTGGTACATCATAACAGTCACACTGGGTAGAGTCCATATTTAAAGCTCATGCGAGCAGGTTGTACTTACTTCCTATATTGCACATAGGGTCGATCTGTGATGAAAGGCCGAATGAGAGTTTGTACACGGCCCTCCCAGCACCACACAGTGGGATAGTATGTTTCTGTCACAACAGGGCAGTGGTCCTGTAAGAAGCGGCAGAAGCTTTCACTGCCAGTCACCAGCTGAGGTTTCTAGAGAGAAAAGCAGGCAAGGATTTAGTATAAGGAGTAGTATGAAGTTGGGGAGAAGGATATTAATTTTAAAAAATTAAAAATTTTAATAGAACAAATACGTCAAACAGTTACAGGCTTGTATGATGGTAGTAATCATGCAAATCTGCAGGCAGGAGAGAGAGAAGACTACCATGTGGCAATGCAGGATGGTCTCCTCAAGTGGCAGGTCTGAGATGCCATTAAGTGTGACAGAGCTGACCCAAGGAAATTGTGCACAAACTCTGCTGGAATACGCAGCATCCTAACAAGGGCACAAGAATGCTGCTATGAAATCCCCATGCCTGCCAGTGAGTACTTTGTATTCTGCTGTTTATGCATATGTGGATACCATTTAGATCCCCTCCCCCCAGGAATTAAAGTTTTTTGGGTCAGCTCTTAAGACAGCAACCTGCTATATACTTGGACACCCACACAAACAAGAACAGATAAACAGTAGTGCTAATAATAATTTCTTAGTAGTAAAAAAGAAAAGAGGCATATGAAAAATTAGAATGGGTGGGCTGGTGGCAGTGAGCAAGTCGTCCTATCATCCTAACCATGAAGTCATTCTCTGTCTTTGACGATGTATCTGTATTAGTCTGTATCAGCATGCAAAAAATCTTGTAGCATCTTTGAGACTAACTGGGAGAAAAACATTTGTAGCATAAAATTTCATAGACACAGGCTGCACCTACACCGTAGAAATAATGCAGTTTGACAGCACTTTAACTGCCCTGACTCCATTTAATGGAATGTTTCATAGGTTTCAGCATGGAAGATTCAGAGGAGCGTGAAGTACAGGCTGACCCAAACAGGGGAGAAACTCCAGAATTTTCTTCCATGACTTCTCAACTGGAAGATATAGTCTACCATCATCCTCAGACTCAAAAAGTCATTAACAGTACCTCAATTTATCCCCCCTTTCAAAAAATAAATTAGGCTAGGACTTTTTGAAAATCACAGTCAGCTCTTCCAGTGTGGCTGAACCATTTATAATAAAGATCCTGCCACTTACACTGGGCATCAAATTTCTGCTGAGATGACATCTCTCCATAGCTGCAAAAGGAAGGAGAGCTCCAGTTAACAGGGTCTACTGGGAGCTGTCCATGGTCTTTTCCTCGACCTATGTTTATGTGGAATGTGGGAAACCAGCGTGTGCCCTTAATCTGGCCCATAAGGCTCTCATACCCGGCGTGGCATATTGGTTTGAGTGTTGGACTAAAATTATGGAGACCAGGATTCAATTTCCAGCTTGGCCATGAAACCCCCTGGGTAACCTTGGCCAAGTCACATACTCTTAGCCTCAGGGGAAGGCAAAACCTCCTCTGAAGAAATCTTGCCAAGAAAACTCCAATAGGTTCGCCTTAGTTGGAAACAACTTGAAAGCACACAACAGTAACAAATCCAGGTATGCTCCTTTTCCTTTGGTCTCCTGTCTCACTGCTGAATTTATTTCTTTGCTTTGCTTTGGAACACGGGCTGGGTTTTACCCATATGTTCCAACTTCCTCATGGCCTTTAAATAATCTTACAGTCACTTCCTGAGCACTTCAGAATAGCAGGACTAACTACTACTTAGCTCAGCACTTCAAACATCAAAGCGCTAACAGCAGAGGATTAAGAAAGCGTAAGTGAAGAGCTGAGCAACCAATACAGAACAAGGGAGCGATCATTGGGTGGCAGTTTGATTGGAATTGGAGAATGCCAGCAAGAGTGGTTGGTGAGGTGACAATGGAGTAACTGTGACTATAACAGTGGGAAGAGTGATCATGGAGTGAAAGGGACAGTGTGGGCATGAGAGCATGGGGTCATAGGGACTGTGGGAGGAGGAGAGAGAATGGAGTATCAGAGAAAAGAGAGTGACAGGGAGTGGGGAAAGTGGTATTCAGACAGTGCTGGAAGAGAGAGTGAGGTGACAAAGAAAGTGAAGAGCAAAACATTTACAAGGAAAATAGGTGGGGAAGTAGTGTTATGTGTGCTGGGGGGCACTGAAAGTTTGAGCAGTGCCCACACAGTTTTAGCCCTTATCAGTGGCATATGAGCTCCCAAAGTCTTTTATGAAGGCAGCATGATTATTAGGCTGAAAATTATTCTGCAGTCTCGGCTTATGAAATGATGTGAGGGTTTTCTTGGATCCCTTTCCTGCTTCTGCCTGAGCTGGATGGAGCGCCTTGAGACTACCTAAACAAACTAGGCTGCCACCACCTACTGAACTCCCCCCCCCTTTCCCTAGTAACTCAGGAGGACGTTACTGTGAGGTTGCTTCCCATCTCTGACTCTACAGAGACTTTCTTCACCTCCCCAAACCTGCAAAGGCAAATGAAAAAGGAGTGTGAGAGGTAGAAGTATTTTTAAAGGAAAAGGCTTTATTCTAAATAAGAAATCTACATAACAAAAGGATATCTCTTTACATGAAAGGCTACCTTCCCTTCAGGCACATTTAGGAGCTACATATTACAGAATAGATTAGATCATTTCAGCCAAGATCACCAAAATAACCATAAACCCTAGCACAAGCTGACTAAACATTTCCTAGCTACTCATGATGCAAATGGGATTTGTAGTCCTTGATGTTCTAGGTGTAGTGTGAACTCCATTTGTCCAATCTTGGCTAGCTTCCCCAGGTGAGACAGGAGTCCCTGCTCCTCAGGCTCCCCTTTGTTAGACTTTCCTTAGAGTATACTGGTCCTTTCTTAGGATTTTTATAAACTCTGCTGACACAGATCTTCAATGGCTATCTCATTGGGCAATTGCTCTCTTATCACCTCTGTGATGTTGACCCTATTAAAATGTAACTTAACCTTATCAGATCATTTAGCTCTATGTTACCTGGAAAGAAGGCTATTTGTGCTGCTCAGATAATGGGAGAAGCCCCCATGACCTGTTTTAGCCTTGCCTCACTTGGCTTTTCTTCACATGAATATACTTGACCTGGCATCATCCACTTCCCCAATGAAAGAGGATGGCGGGAAACCCATGGTTGCAAAAATACAAACAAACTGAGGGAGGACCTAAGGGGAAGGTGCAAATCCAAATGCACACTATTAAAAATGGAGGGGAAGGTGAATAGAATATTCTCAATGATGGCAAGACTGGCTGGGTGGGAGAAAGGCAGACAGAATCACTGAACAGCAACAGAGTTCCACTTGTAGAACCTGTTAAGAAGTCCTATTGTAAGGTGGATACTCACAGAGGGGATGGACACCAATTTGTTTTTTTTTGTTTTTTTGTACCGCTGGGCTGGACTGGCGTGCCATAACCCCTAGTTGTCCTAATAAAGTATTTTTTTTTTCTGGGTGATTTTCCCACCACAACCACCAAAATGGCTCAAAACTAATGTCCCACCCAGAATGGAAAAAGGAGGTGGGTGTAAGCAGGTTTTTAAGGTATGTCTGGAACTTTGATGACTGAAGGAACAAAATCATTGTTTTACAGTGGGATGGAACCATTTTGAGGGGACTGAGGGTCAATATTACCCAGATTTTTTAGGGTTTCTGGGGGGCTTTAGGAAATATTGTACTTTAGGGCCCCATGGCCTATAGTGAAGAAGAAAGATTTATTTCTGAAGTGGCAGAACACATATTCTATCAGCATAACATAATCATAGCATGATATTCCCACTGCAATACGTATGGCAATGTGATTGCACAGCATACATATTTTAAAATTGGCTTGACTATTTAGTAACTCCACAAAACCATCAAAGGAGTTTATTACATGGGAGGGAATCGGCCAGATCCTGTACAGATTTGGGATTTAAATCCACAAAAGTGGGATCGTTTTCAGATGCATTGAGCATTAATCCGAAATTAAGCCACACAGAAAGTGAACAAATCCTGTAAAAGTGGGATCATTTTTAGATACATTGGGGGCATTGAGCATTAATCTGATATTAACCCACACAGAAAGTGGACAAAATTGGCAGCTTTTTTACTTTCAGGATTTTCCCAAAAGTAAAAAGTGGCTGATTTTGTCTACTTTCTGTGTGGGTTATTGTTGGATTAATGTTCAATGCCCCTGTTGTGTCTGAAAACGATCCTGCTTTTGCGGGATATTCCCGAAATTTAAGTCCAGTTTCTGCATGGGATTTGGGCACTTAGCCTTCCATGTGATAAACTCCAAAGACTTGTGGCAACCTATAGATTAAGCACCAAATACTACAGTTGTATTCAGTTCTGTTCAGCATTGACACTGAAATTGACACTTTCATTGGGGAAGTGGATGATGCCAGGTCAAGTATCTTCATGTGAAGAACCTTTTAAATCACAATTACCTTAAATTGCATTGCTTTAAATTGTTACTTGTTGCTGTGTGCCTTCAACTTATTTTCTGATGTATGGGGATTTTATGGGGATTCTTTGCAAGTTTTAATCAGAAAGTGTTTGTCATTAGGTAAGGCTAAATGTTGGATTTTTGTTGTTATTAAGTGCCTTCAAGTAGCCTCCAACTTATGGCTGCCTTATTATAAAGGGGTGTGTTTTTTTAGCAAGTTGTATTCAGATGATGCTTGTCATTGCTTTCTCTGAGGCTGAGAGGCTGTCACTTGCCCAAGGCCATCCTAAGGGTTCCCATGACAGAACAGGGAGTCCTAGGCTAACACTCAAACCACTGCCAGCATGCTAATTTTCAATGTTATATTTAGCTCTTGGCATAAAACAGGACCAGTAGAACCCACAAGAAGCCCAGTATTAAATGGTCATCTGGGTGAATCAGCCCTAGACACAGATGAATAATGTATGAAAACTGGCTATCTGGTAGATATCCATCTCACTGTTCTGGTATCATGCTTATCACCTTGAAGAATAGAGAATACAAGAATGAGTAATTTTCCATACACTGAAATAAAAACAAACCAAAATAAATAAATAAATAAGGCAGCATTACTGGGTTGCACTTAAGTATACTAGCCAGTCTCATGTCTACTTGGAAGTAAGTCCCTGTTTCCTTCAACATTTCTTCTCGCCCAGCATGCATCGCACTGTAGCAATCATTTGTTTTTATTCACAGTTTTGATGGAGCAAAACATCATGAAACATCAAACATAATTAAATTATTGCTTCCTCCTCCTCCTCCTCCCCCTTCCCAAGGACTTACATTTCCTCACCTTACATGCTCCTTCATTGCTGCTCGATTCCTCCCTAACCCAGCCCACTAATTCTAAATCCTTAACCTTTGCTCCTGCAGCTTTTCTATCTACTGTGGCAATTCTGTCTTCCAAGTTCCCTACAGCCTTTCACAAGATTTCTAGTATCAGTAGTGTGCAGAACAGCCGATCTGTTAGTCAGAAGAGATATCAGACAAGATCTCAAATGAAGGAAGGCAAAATCTGTTGACATGGAACCAAGAGTTTGAGATATCAGGAAGGAAACATGACACCCAATTCATTATTTTGTTCCTTCACTCAAAGAATATTTTTTAAACCAACCCACCCCCTTCATTTGAGGCAGTTCAAGCAAAGTGGGTGATTTCTGCAGGGTGTTTTGGACTGGAGTTTCCCTGCTTGCCTCCCAAACTGGCTGCCTTGGCTGCCTCCGCTGGGTGCAATGCACCAACACCACCCAGGCGCCTGGGGCCATGTCAAACCCTACCACAGTTTCTTCCGCCAAAGGCAGGCAGGATGGGAGTTGCAGTGCATTCTCCAAAAGAAGGAGGAGAAGGAAAAGAAGGAGAAGTCCTAGCACCACTATGTGCAACAGGGCTGAAAGGCAAACCTTCCCACCCCATCCCTGCCAAGGACTAGCATCCTTCTATCCAAAGCCAAGGGCTTCACCTGACGGTGACCCCAGGCTCCTGGCTTCCTCCTGACCTGAGGATGTTGGGCTGCCCAAGCCACCAAGCTGCCTGAGGTCTGTCTCCCCTCAGGATCACCCTGAGTCCCCCCTCCCCGCAAAGGAGGTCAAGACATTGCCAGATGGAGGGCATTGCAGAAAAAAAGAGGATTTTGCCACATAGAAAAGCTCCAAACACCAGAAGCAGGCATTCAACCTTCTTAGTCCTGCTCAAAAGGGAGGATATTGTGGGAATTCCTCCTGGAGAGAAGGCTGAAATGGAGGACAGGTCCTGGAAAAGGAGGACACCTGGCCACTCTACTGAAGGAGGACAAGGCATTTCAAGAATGTAGGGCATTCAATAAAATGGAGAACATTACCACATATAAAAGCTAACAACACTCCAATTCATGCTTCTTAGTCCTGCTCAGAAGGGAGGACATTCTGGGGATTCCTTTTTAGACAGATGGCTGAAAGGGAAGACCTGCCCTAGAAAGGGAGGAGGTCCAAGTCTGGTCACCCGGTAGAATAGCATTCGTCCTAATCTTAGTCCTATGAAAAATGGAGGATGTGTTGGAATTCCTCCTAGAGGGAAAGCTGTGAAAGGGAGGACCTGTCCTGGCAAAGAAGGAGGACACCGGGTCCAAGTCTGGTCCCCCTGCAGAATAAAGATATCAATTGCATGCTTCTTAGCCTTGCTCAGGAGGGAGGGCCTGGTGGAGAGTCCTTCGTGGACAGAAGGCTGAAAGGGAGGGCAGGTCCTGGAAAAGGAGGACCACACCTGGTCACCTTGGCTAAGGAGGACATACAGTGAAAGCACTCCTCCTAGGAATGTCAATCCATGGTTGTGTGTCCTGCTCAGGAGGGAGGACACGGTGGGGATTCCTTCTTGGACAGAAGCTGTCCTAGAAAAGGAGGAGGACCAAGTCTAGTGGTCACACTCTAGAATAGATCAGTTCATCCTTCCTAGCCCTCCCTGCTCAGGAGAAAGGAAGGACATGCTGGGGATTGGCCAGAAGGCTGAAAGGGAGGGCAGGTCCCCCTGGCAAAGGAGGGCATGAAGCTGAAAGCCCTCCTAGGAATGGCAACGCCATGCTCCTTAGTCCTTCTTAGGAGGGAGGACATGCTGGGGATTCCTTCTTGGCCAAGAGGCTGAAAGGGAGGGCAGGTCTCCCTGGCAAAGGAGGACAAATGTAGGGCATGCCCAAAGGACAGCTAAAGGTGCCCCTTCCCTCCTGGGGGGGGGGAGAGGAGGGGCTGGACGGGGGCAGCAGGGGTCCCTCTGGCCGAGGAGGAGGAGGAGGAGGAGGGGGGGGGGGGGTCCTACCTTGGCGATGGTGCGGAGGTAGTAATAGGCGGCGTAGGCGGCGGCGGCGCAGCAGAGGGCCAGGGACCAGCCGCAGCATCCGGCTCCGGAGCCCAGCAGCAGAGCCTCCCTGGCGGCAGGGCTCTCCAGGGAGAGGGACCAGGCGGGGCTCAGGCCCAGCAAGAGCATGGCCAGCCAGCCAGGGACCCCCCCCCCCTCCCAGCCTCCTGCCCCTCAGGCCTCCATCCCTCCAGCGGCAGGCAGCAGGGGATGAGGCTCCTTGGTCCTCCCTGGCTTGCTTGCTCCCTGGCCCTTGAAGGCAGCAGCCTCCTGCTTCTCCTCCTCCTGCTGCAGCCCTTCAGCTCCGCCTTCAGTCCTCCTCTCCGCCGGCGCCAGCGCAAGGCATGGGTCCCAAGCCCACTACAGAGAGATGATCCACTCTGAGACCGCTTTAACTGCCCCTGGATCGATGCCGGCAGGGATGTAGCCGGGGGGGGATCTTGGGGTCCGGACCCCCCCCCTTCCATTAGAAAAATGAATGGTGTGTGCTGCTGCGCCGCTGCACCCAAGCCCCATTATAATGGTGGCACTTAGTCTGGACCCCCCCCTTCCTAAAATCCTGGCTACGTCCCTGATGCCGGGGAATTCTGGGAAAGGTAGTAGTGTTTGTGAGACACTGAGCCTCCTCTTGTCAGAGAGATCTGGGGCCACACACAAACTACAGTTCCCAAATTATTATTTGAGGATCATCATCATCATCATCTACGATTCCCAAATTATTAATTGGAAATTATTATTATTATTATCAATGGTAAACTACAATTTACAAATTATTAATTGAGAATAATAATAACAACAATATTTAGGATACAGTTCCCAAATTCTTAATTGGGAATAATAATAATAATAATGACAATAAACTACAATTCCCAAATTATTAATTGAGAATAATAATAATTATTATTATTACTACTAATAGACCACAATTCCCAAATTATTATTTGGGAATAATAAGTCATCTCTGATTTACGGCAACTCTAGGCAACCCTATCATGGGTTTTCTTGGCAAGTTTCTTCAGAAGGGGTTTGCCCTTATCTTTCTTTGAGGTAGAGAGAGTATGTCTCACCCAAGGTCACCCCGTGAGGGTCCCATGGCTGAGTGGGATTCAAACCCTGGCCTCCAGAGTCATCATCTAACACTCAAACCACTACACACATCTCAGTACCTTTGACACTCCTGAGCAAAAGATGTACCATATGTTTTCATAGACTTGTCTGGTATGAACTCATACATCTGAGGCAGTAGACTAAGGCTGCGGCATCTGCCCTGCAGAAACAATACAGTTTGACACCACTTTAAAGGCCATGGCTCAATGCTGTGGAATTATGGGGTGTGTAGTTTGTTGTGGCGTCAAAGCTCTCTGAAGGCTAAAGGCTAACTCTCACAAAACTACAAATCCCAGAATTCCATAGCACTGAGCCATGGCAGTTAAAGTGGTGTCAGACTGTATAAATGTCTGCATTGTAGATGCAGATCACGTTGATGTAAGCATACGTACTATGATGTCTTTTACTCAGTCTCAAAGGTACTACAAGATCCCTTTTGCATACTTGGGCAGATCACACACTCTCAGCCTCAGAAAATCCCATGGTAAACCCACCATAAGTCAAAAAACAACTTGAAGACACACTGCAGCAAATGAGGCCCCAGGTTTTCCCCTGAACTCCGCAAAGCCTCCAGGTACAGATTTTAGATAATGAAATCTGCAATTTATTCATTTAGTGTATTTATATTCCACCCTCCAGCCAAAAAGGCTCCCAGGGAGGCTTACAAATTCCTACTTTGATAGTCCCCTGCTCTCAGGTTTACAATCTAAACAAGACACGAAACATAAGGAAAAGGGAATGGCGGAGCAGGGGGAATAAGAGTCTGTTTCATGAATTCTACAGTTAGCCAGGAGTGTTGGCCAGTTTTGTTTCTGTTTGGTTATAATATGTACATTGCTTAAAATGACATGGTTCATGTCCTACTTTTGTATTTAAGTAGTTTCTTGTCTTTCCTTATGCTAAGGTTCCTTGAGAACTTTGTGATGGAATGGCACACAAATGTCACAAATGAAATAAAACAGCTAAGTATGGTGTTAAATGGGGATAACAGTTCAGCAGCAGAGCACATACTTTGCATGCAGAATCAGAGGTGTATTATGCAAAAGGTCTCAAGGTCCAAGTCTCTGGGAAAGGAGTCCTTTTTTAAATGTTATGTAAGTCTGTGGGCACTTCAAAACCATTTCACCGTTGTTGGTAAACTGGGTTCCTTTCAGGCTGGGATTCTTTCTTTTGTAACCAACATCCATAACATAAGACATCTGTTTATACAACACAGGTGGTTTCTTCAAAAAGTTACTTATTGTAATGTGTTTTAAAGATTATGCTAATGTGTTTTTTTAAAAAATGTTTTTCTCTCTTTACTGTTTTAATTGGGGTTGTTGTTTTTTAAGTCGGTCATCCCATTGGGAGCCCATGTGGCCTGGGAGGCAAGAGAGAAATACTTTAAATAAAACAAAATAACATATGTATCCTGTTCCATAAAGTACTCCAGGTTTCTTTTCTTTTATAGTAGTTATAGTGTGAATATAAAATGACCAAAAAGACACACAAAAACCATTTAAATACTATACAACACATGAAGCTGAAAGCCCTCCTAGGAATGGCAACGCCATGCTCCTTAGTCCTTCTTAGGAGGGAGGACATGCTGGGGATTCCTTCTTGGCCAAGAGGCTGAAAGGGAGGGCAGGTCTCCTAATTAACTAGTGAAAAGGGCTACTGTTCTATACATTATTTTTTCACTTATCCTTGTACAGACTCATGATGAATGCTCATTGTATATCTAGTTTGCTGTATAACTCTGTTCCTGTCACTGAGTTAAGCTGTCTGTTCTCCTCTGTTGGCAAATTCTCAAAGACAGGGACAAATCACTGCCTTAATCAAGAAACGGGCAACTGGCATTGAGACCAGCAACTTGGAATGATACTTAGCTCTGCTTGAGTTTACAGCAACGCTAAAAGAGAGTGAGCATGAAAGTGGAAGCAGCAGTTAGGAGCATGTTGCACAAAGAGTGCAGCTGATGTATCAGGAAACGTATTGTATGTGCACAGATGGGAAAGCTATTATATGCCATGGTAGCGTTGTATCCAGTTAGCCTTTGAAGAGACAGACGGTCAGTTTGGGACTGCAACAATGAAATGCCCTAACTGATGCTCAACACACACTGCATGCCACTTTTGTGGGGAATCAATGAGGTATATAACATGGAATGGGCAGCAGGGGCTGCCACCTGCAATTTCCCTCTTCGGGATGGCATTTTTCTCCTTTTTAACATGGATAGAGTCTGCCATCTACTGGGTGAAATGTTGGGTATGTATTCAGAGCCAGCATGGTATACTGGTTTGAGTGTTGGACTAGGATACTGGGGAACCAGGGTTTGAACCCCTGCTGGGAGATGGAAACCCACTGGGTGACCTTGGGCAAGGCACACTTTCTCAGCTTTAAAGGACGGCAAAGGCAATCCTCCTCTGAACAAATTTGCCAAGAAAATCCTGTGATAGGGGCACTTTTTGTTGTTGTGTGCCTTCAAGTCATTTCTGTCTTATGACAATCCTAGAAAACCCCATGCCATAGGGTTGCCATAAGTTATTTCTGACTTATCATTGGGTTTTCTTAGGTCACCATAAGACAGAAATGACTTGAAGGCAGATAACAACAACAAAGTATCTGCCATCTACTGGGTGGAATTTGATTCATGTCTGGCATTTATTACCAGTGGTAAAGAAGGGACAGTGAGTTAAATTTCCAAGTCAGCTATCCAGTTTCTGGTGTGGTATGCAAAAGAATAAGCAATTCAGCATTTCAGCTATGAAGCTGCTGCGATTGCTATTGTTCATCAAGATGCTGAATATGGAAAATGAAAATAAAACTAGGGAATCTTGCTGTAATTGAGGCAAGGAGATTTCAAACCCACTGGGAGAACCACTCTTGGGAAGTGGTTTGAGTCTGGGTTTAAGTAATTTCATAGAGTCAGGGTGTCTAGACATCCTTCTTTCCCAGGACATTTCAACTTCCCACCCAGGAGGAATTCCAAAATGTACTCCATTTTGAGCATGACTAGGGTCCAAAACACACTGCAGAAATAATCCAGACTGCTTTAACTGCCCTGGCTCAATGCTAGGGAAGTCTTGGAACTGTAGTTTTGTGAGACATATAGCCCTTCTCTGTCAGAGAGCTCTGGTGCCACAATAAACTACAATTCCCAGGATTCCCTAGCAATGAGCCAGGGCAGTTCAATGATCTCAAACTGGATTGTTTCTGCAGTCTATTTTGGACCTAACAGGAATGTATGTTTATATGCATGTTTTTAGCTTTTATTTTGTAACATTCTCCATTTTTCTTGAATGTCCTCAATTTTGAGCCCTGGAAGTCTCTAGATGTCCTTTGGCCAGTAACTTTCTGCTTGACTGGCTCACAGCATTGTTTTGAGGATTATGTGGGGAGGAGAAGAGACATGTATGGCACCTTGAGCTTACTACATATTTTGGCTCAGCCAGTAATCAGAATGAAGAATTAAGTTTCCAATCAGAAAACTACTAATTTGTTTGTTTGTTTTATGTTTATCCTTCCTTTTCCCTAAATTGGACCCAAAGTAGGTCACAAAACATACTAAAAACAAACAAACAAACAAAAAACAAATCTAGAACTTGGAAGAACAGCTAAGAAAATTAATTCCTCAAGTGTAAAGAGATAGAATTGGATTTTTGAATGGTTGTGAAAGCTGGAAAATGAAGAAAGCTGATAGGAAAAAAATCAACTGATTTGAAATGTGGTGCTGGAGAAGAGTTCTGCATATACTGCCAAAAAAAAAAAAAAAAGGAAAGAAAGAAAGAAAGAAAGAGAAAGATCAAAGGGTTCTAGAGCAAATCAGGCTTGGACTCTCCCTAGTAGCTAAAATGACAAAAATAAGACTGGCAGGTTTTGACCATATCATGAGAAGACATAACTCACTAGAAAAGTCAATAATGTTTGATAAGGAAAAGTTCCCACTGCAGATGAATAGACTCAATCAAGGAAGCCACAGCCGTGAGTTTGCAAGGGCTGAGCAGGGCTGCTGAGGATAGAGTGAGTTGGAGGTCTCTCATTCATAGGGTGGCCATAAGTCAAAGTGGACTTGACAGCAGTTAACAACAACAAAGAATTGATGAGGAGATAATTAAGTGTGCTATACAAAACATACTTCTCCAGGTGTGTCTCTGAGTAACTTCTAATGACTATGGTACAACTGCACTGATTATTCATTATTCTGAAATGCCCAGTCTTCCAAGGCAGGTTTGAAGGCATGTGCCTATCAACCTGATATATGCGCATAACAAGTATGTGTGTCTGTATCACAGTCTGCCCTAGAACTCAGGCAGGTCTTGTGTTGATCAGTATTAGGCAGCTGCTTGGGAATAAAAGGAACCAGCTAGCGATTGTCCTTGCAACTAACTGAATTGCTTTCTTTCCCTCCTCTCTAAAAATTACTTGGCAATGGGTGACTCAAATGATCCAGGATACATTTGTATCTTTGAAGGTCCAAACAGAAAACCAAATCCAGTCCAATGACTGTAAACTTATCAAAGTGGTGCAAAGAGGAGGATGGATAATAAAATAAGAAAACAAATCCTGAAACCAGCAGTGTTGATTTATCAGAGAGCAGGCGAATGGATGTTAAGGTTCCCTTACTAGCTCTCTGCTTAGCATCCTGCATTGGCCAGGAAGTATGCATAATGCAATATACTGTACAAACGGTGGGCAAATGTAACACAGGCCAACTTGCACTCCTGTATCCTTCCTCCTCCCATGGCCTCAGCATCACAATTTCAGTTAAAAATTAGACAAAAATGTAATCCAAAAGTGACTAGAAGTCTAATTCTAGTCAGTACATCTTCTAACCAATTTTTGAGGTTTGGGGACTTTGAAGTGGGAAGCACCTCTTCAAGAGTAGCAGTTTACCATTGTGGAACAAGAGAGGGGAGTGGGGCTTTTACCCCCATCAAAATAGTTAGAGTTTAGAAGGGGGGAGGCTTTAGAGTTGTCAGATGGGGCTCAAGGGGTTATGAAAAAGGGATTGTGGGTTACATGTAGGTCATAGCATACATTTTCTCTCTCCTTGTACTGTGATACCACAGGAGAGATGAGAAGGCAATAGAGATGTAGACCTGTTGGATTTGTGGCAATTATATGCCTCCCATAACACGTATTTGTGTTTTTTTTTTAATTACACATTTTAATTACAATTAAACTGTTAAACCTGATTTAAAATGAATAGAATTAGGTGCCCTTACACTTCTCAGGACTGTTTCCATTGCAGTAATTTTGAACAGAGCTGCATTACTCAACTGTCCCACAAGTATTAATTTATTTTGCTTTGGGGGAAAAGCCTAAAATTATTAAATCATCATTAATTGCTGCTGATATGAAAGGCCACTGTGCTTATTCTGCATACTTTGGAACTCTAACTGAATCATCACAGACTGTAATTTTTGCATGCCATTACTTTAAGCACATTTTTCCTGTACAGCACAGAAGCTAAAAGATAGACAGTTAGAAGTGTGTAAGACACAACGTAAGTACAATATCTCCAGCTAATGAATAGACAGTCCATACACATGGGCATAGAGCAACTACTTACCTTTTAGCTTGTAAATGCAAATATTATCAACAGAAGGATTATGTGAGAACAATATTTCCATGCATCTGATGCATCTGATTTAGTCCATGAAAGCTAGCAACACAAGGAATGCCTTAATTTTTCAGGATGTCAATAGACACTTTGTTATTTTTGCTGCAACAGACTAACACAGCTGCCCTAGAAGATTTTGCTAGGCTGGAATCAGAAAATGTTACAATGTAAGAACAATAAATCTCAAACCAAATACAGCTGATAAAACAGAATATTTTCTGCTGCTGTTAGACAACAAACACACTAAAATGCCAGTGTAAATGTCTAACAAACAAAATAAAACCCCAAAGTAAACATTACTGGAACCACCACATCTGTCAGGCGTTTTTAGGTTTTTTGAGGTTATACATGTTTGTCTTAGCAAAGGCTTTAGTAGCTATGGATATTCTGAACAATATTACTTCTTAAAATAAAATAAAAAGTAATATCGCTGTAGAGTGTTATGTTTCATTGCCTTTTCCTTTCCTATGATGTCATCTTCCACTATTAGATAACTAAATAAGATGCTGGATGGCCATCAGTTGGGGGTGCTTTGGGTATTCCTGCATGGCAAGGGGTTGGACCTGGTGGCCCTTGAGGTCTCTTCTGTCCTGTTTTGCCCTTGAGAGGCTAGCCAAACTCTCAGTCCACTTTCAGCATTTGTCTCTCCAAGTTGTTGGTAACAAAATCAATGGTCATATAATCAATTCCAGGTTTGTAACAGTCAGTCCAGTACAGCAGGTTCAAAGAGAGAATCTGAAAAAGTAGTCCAGGTCTGAGCAGCGTTCCAGGTACTCAGTCCAGGTTGAAGACAACAGCAAGGCATTTCTTGAACACAAAGGATGGTTATTGACCATGGACCCAGAGAGGTGCTAGGATATTTATAGCTTATCTGGGTTTTGTAGGTGCTCTGTTAGCAACCTGCTTCCTCCTTAACCACAGAAAATGCTGTTGTCTCTCTTTTTCCTGGCATCTCTCTGTGGAAGTAAGCACTGGTAAGTCTGGCTTCAGTGGAGGAAAATTTTGCTCCCAGGAACTTTACCTCCAGAGGCTGTTGGAGTGGCTGCAGTTCTGGCATGTCCCCTGGGCTCTCCGCCTTTTTCTCAGACTTAAGAGGACATCCTGGCTCCAGCATATCTTCCATCTCTATGAGTCTATGATTCTACATCTTGGATTGAAGACTGGCAACATATGCCAGGTGGTATAGGCTATATTTCAGAGGAAGGATCCAGTGACATATTCAAGTCATTTAGCCCAAGTCTCAAGTCAAGTCTGAAATCTCTCTGTTCAAGTCTCAAGTCTTGATACTTTCCTTAAAAGTATCTTGCAAGGACTTGAGATTCCTCACGTTCTTGCAAGTTATTTTCCAGTCACGTCTCAAGTCTGGGACCCAATTTTTAATACAAAAATAGGAAGTGAGATGCGTTTCTTGGAGGGAACAGCAAACACATTAGGCAATGGGGTTGAGGCAGGGGTTGAAGTCAGCTCAGCAGCCTGTCCCTGCGGCACATCAGAGCAGCCTTCTAACACTTTTCAAAAGCTTTAGAAGGACACTTTCATCTCAAGCCCATTGCCTAACACATTTGCTGTTCCCTTCCAAGAAATACGCCCTGCACTATGGGGGCATGTGCCTACTGCTTGAAGTGAATGGCACCAGCAAGTCAATTGCTAAAAATATACAAGTCTCAAGTCAAGTACGTAAAATCAAGTCAGTGTATGATTTTTACCAAGTCAAGTTCCACCTCAACATTAGGAAGAGCTTCTTGAGAGTAAGGGCTGTTCGACAGTGGAACACATTCCCTTGGAGAGTGGTGGAGTCTCCTTCTTCGGAGATCTTTAAATAGAGGTAGGAAGGCCATGTCGGGAGTGCTTTGATTGTGTATTCCTGCATGGCAGGGGCTTGGACTGGATGGGCCTTGAGGTCTCTTCCAGCTCTGTGATTCTAAGTCCAAGCCAAGTCAATGAAGCGACTTAAGTCAATTGAATAGAGGCTACATCACTGAAAGGAACTGGCAAAACCACCTCTGAATATTCCTTGCCTCAGAAAACCCTGTGAAATTCATGGGGTTGCCATAATTCTGTAGGCGACTTGAAGACAGACTGACAAACACACACAACCACATTACCACACTACACTTATAGTTTATTTTATTGCTTCTAATTTAATATATATATAGTGTGGTGTCATAGTTTTTTTTAATAAAACGTAAGATTTTTTTTCTTAGGGTTTAAGTTTAAATAAATATAAGAGCAGATTATCTGATAGATGCTTATGTGAAGATCACAGCAGTTGAGGAAGGACAAGGAGATCAAGCAGTTTGATTGTATAGCTTAAAATATTAATTGTAGAGAATATCTCAGCAGAGGAGATGATATGCTATTGTTGTGCTTTTGTATTTATGTGGTTTTTGTTTTGTTTGTTTTTCTTTCTTTTTGCTTGTTTTGTTTACTTGTTTGTATATTTTAAAAAATAATAGAGTGCGTTTAATAAAATGTATATTTTTAAAAAGTATAGTAACAAAGAGTGTAGTAAAATCTTACATTTTACAATTAAAAACCCATGACACCACACTACACTCTTATTACAGCACTGCTGTTCTACTTTAAAAGCTCTGGCTGCCTCCCTGTTGCATTCTGGGATTTGCAGTTTAAACGAGGGGCATTTAGAATTCTCAGCCAGAGAGCAATTAAGCCTCACTGAACTACAAAACCCAGAATGCAACAGGAGGCAGCCGAGCACTGTAACAAACACACACCAAGCAGCAGCCCTTTCTCCGTTTCAGCTGCAATACCCGCCTGCGACCCCTAGGCGTCGCTGTAGAACCTCTCTCTTTGTTCTCAGAACAAACCGCTCCCTCAGCCTCTTCCTTTCTACTCTCTTTCTCCCCCCCGTTTGCTGAAGATGACACAATCGGAGCACGCGCAGAACGTTCTGTGGCCCTTCCTCCGTTCCAAAGCGGCGACGGCGCTGGCGCTGTGGCTGCAGGGTCCCCGGATGTAGCCATTGGAACACCCCCCGCATTTGGGACTTGGAAGGAGCGGGGCGCGCGTCTCCCAAGCGGTCGGGAAAGACCATTGCGGGGCTAAAGAGGGGGGTGAGGCCTAGTTGAGGAGAAAAGAGAGGCGGGGGGGATTTACTGTTGGAGGCTGCGGAGGCCGTCCCTTTTCTGTGCCCGTCGTTCCCCGAAGGCTGAGGGCGATGAGCAACTCGAGGAACAACCGCGTGATGGTGGAGGGGGTCGGGGCGCGGGTGGTGCGGGGCCCCGACTGGAAGTGGGGGAAGCAGGACGGCGGCGAGGGCCACGTCGGCACCGTCCGCACCTTCGAGAGCCCCGAGGAAGTGGTGGTGGTCTGGGACAACGGCACCGCCGCCAACTACCGCTGCTCCGGCGCCTACGACCTCCGCATCCTCGACAGCGCCCCCACAGGTGAGCCGGGAAGAGGCGGCCCCGCCAGGCACCGGGACACCGGCCCTTCCTCCCTCCCTCCCTCAGCAGCAGAGACAGGGGAAGAAGGAGATCCCAGTCCGACCTGGGGCTTGGATATAAGCCTCCTTTTAGTCCCTGTGGGGTTGCTCCCCATTAAGAGCTGAGCCTTTTAGGGTCCCTCGTCTACACTGCAGAAATAACGCAGTTTGACACCACTTTAAGCACTGAAGCGCCATCCTATACAGCCCTGTTTACAAGGCCTTGAGCCTTCCCCGCCAAAGTGTTCCGCTGCCTCAAAAATGCCATGACTCACAGCACTCCAGACATGCCCAAGCCCCCCTCCTCCGCTGCCCTGCTTAGGAGCCTTGTAGATTCAGCAAAGTACACACAACCACAACAAACCACAAATGCCAGGGTTCTGTAGTTCCAAGCAGTGTCCAAGTGCCTTATGTCCCTGACCAACCGCAGAATTAATTTACATACTGTACTTGTTTTACTTCTATGCCCCTTTCTGCTTTAACTGCCGTCCATGGCTCTGTCCTGTGGGATCCTTGGATTTGTAGTTTGTTGGGGTTTGGGGTAGTTGGATAAATCTACAAGACCTAAGTAAAGCATTGGAGGACAGGGGGGCTTGGAAGTACCTTGTATACAGGGTCACCATAAGTTGAAGGCAGCTAACAGTGACAGTAAGTGGCCCTAGAGCTCTCTGACAGAGAAGGGTAAATAACCCACAAAACTACAAACCCCAGAATTCCATAGTACTGAGGTGTCAAACTCCATGAATTCTGCAGTGTAGATGCAGCCCTAGAAGTGGACCTTAGTGTTGGTAACTCTTAAGACAAATTCCTTTGATGTAGTGGAAGAAAGACTATAAATCTAACATTTGGAGAACATTTCAGTGAATGAGTTTTCATTTTCGGTGAGGGGAGGGATTTCTTTCCCTTTAAACTGGGGGGAATATCATGTGACCCTCCAGATGTTGCTGTTTTGCAATCCCCAGCATTCCCCACCATTGGTGGCTATGATGGGTGGCAGTCTAGCAGCAACTGGAGGGCTGCATGATTCCCACATCTGGAGTAATTCCTTCTGGGAATGAGATTTTGCCATGAAGTCCTATACATCTCCATTCAACAGAAGATATCCTCCCAGTACTGTATTCCACAGGGCTTCAAGATTTTATTCAGTCCAAGGCTGCCCTTGGACTGTATAAAATGCATTGAAAACGAGTTTCCTTTGCTGTTATGTTATAGTCTCTGTTGTAACGGAAGACATGCGTTGACTTCGTAGGTATGGCTACAGCAACCTGTAAAAACTTTTTATTGGTTGACAAAGAGAGAGTAGGATTTGGTAGCCTTTTCTCTTTCTGGCGACTTGGTCAATATATTGCTGATTTGTCTTATTTTTAATTTGCTGACAGCTATGGAAAGTGTAGTCCAGTACTGTATTTGAATTCTGCTTAGCCAAAGAATGTATCCGTTGCACTATTTTAAACATCAAGGCGTTGTCATTTTAAAATCACAAGGGAATGTTAATGGAAAATGCTTGTTTTTAAACAAAGGAACAGTGATTGTAACAGTTCATAAAGTGCAACAAAATTTAGAATCCCACGTTGTAGTGATACCTTTATTGAGACAACAAAAATGTCCAAAGTACATCACACTAACTTTCAAAGCTTCACTGGCTTCTTCTTTAGGCAAAAGATAGATGCAAAAATAATGCAGGGGAAAGAAAGTGTGTGATGTTGTTGTTAGGGCATCTATATTGTAGATTGTGGGGGTATAGAAAGCATGTGCAGATATAAAGTGAGGCTTGTTTGGCCATAAGCAGAGTCAGAACAAAGGCAAAATGACAAACTGTTTCTCCCCAGTAAACAGTGACAAGCAACAACAGATGATTCATGGTTTGCTGCTCAAAATTATTAACATATTTCTACCTTCAACTTAATTTTAATTCACCTTATTTGTGTTAGATTTTAGTGGAGCCCAATCCTATGTACAATTACTTGGAAGTTTCTACTGAGTTAGTAGGATTTCTAAGATCTTAGTAGGATTTCTAAGATGGTGTATGAGTGGTTCTTAACAGCGAGGAATATCTGTGTCAAAATGATAATATCACCTACATGGGATAGTTCTATCACTTCATAAAACCATTGTCAAATTGAAAGGACATAATCTGTGTATGCCTTTAAGGATACTGATTCACTCTGTTGTAACAGATGGTCAGTGCTATCATGAGAATTATTCACCTGTTAGCAAAGAGGGTAAGCGGGAAACAAGTGTTTCAATAAGAGATTTGCGTTTACATTGTCGTTAGCTATATTGTGCTGTGGAACATTTGCTATTTCTAAAATGTATTGCTCCGTTAAATTTATCAACATAATCAATACTAATACACCGTCAGTCAAATGAAATAGTTTTAAAATTCTAAATGTATTTGCAACAGTTACTGAGATATGTTGAAATTACATGTGTTAACAGTCTTTATTACATTCATGGTTTTCCCCTAATATTTGGACAATTTAAGGGAAATGAATTCTACAACTACATGGAAGAATGGTTCGCTGAACTGAATGGGGCTTACTCCTAAACTGAATTGCACTGCTTACTGTATGTGCTTTAAAAGTCATATATAATTCTATTTAAAAGTAAGCCCCATTCAGTTCAGCGAACCATTCTTCCATGTAGTTGTTTGATTGCAGTCGATAAGTGTACTTTTCCAATCAAATATTTCATTTTTGGCTTTTAGCGAAAGCTTCTGAAATACTTATGTAAAATGTAAACTTAACAGTTAACTTGAATAAGTTTTATTGAGTAGACATAGTTTCTGAATTTGTTTATTTTTGTTAATTTAGAAGATTGGAATTTTTTTAGTAAACTTTCCCAACTCCAGCAAATTAAAATCACTATGGGGACTCCAGTTGGAACTTATAATTTAGTTTAGGTCAACAGTATTGCCATTGAATTACTGTGTCAATATTAATTGGAGCTGAATGGAAAAGCAGTGTATGAGAGACCAGCTGGTAGGCATCTGCCTGCTTTATCTTTTCCTTTGCCGTGGGTGATGCTGAATGCCTATATCTTATCAAGTCCAGGTTTGTGAAGTTTGCCAGAATAATAACATTAATGGATCTACATTGCTTAAAAAAATACACTGTTTAGTGTGTTGACTGACTTTATATTTCACTACGTACTTGTTAAGTAAAAACAGTGTGACACTATTTGAGAATGAGTACTAAATACTGCAAGAAACTGATTCTGAAATGAATTGTCAAAGGATACTTGGGACATCAGTTTCTTCACATGTGAAGATCCATTTGAGCACTAGGTTAACCAATCACTTTTCTAGAGGCTTAAACTGAAAAGTGAAAGGGACTGTCATCCTGTGGTAGATGCACTTTCTATGGAAAATGTTATAGTTTCATTATTCCCCTCCCACATTGCAGGTTAAATTTTAACTGTTAAAAGATATTGTGTAGTAGGCTGGAACTGATGCTTTAAAGTCCAAATACAAAAAAACTTGGCCTTTCAAAATCAGTGTCTGTCTGAATAAAAGAGTGTTTTATAGTGTAATAGTATCTATTCTAATTGTAATTGTACTCTTATTTAACTAGAAGGAGCATTTTACTGAACTTGATTCCAAAAGCAAAGTGTTAATGTATCTTATTTATTTGATATCTTTGACTCCTTGGTGGGAACAGTGGTACTGTTGCTTACAATATTTTCTCATTAGGATTATGTGTACAGCTTCTACATTCCTGTGTAGCTCTAGTTTAAAAAGACAGAGACTTGAGTGGTCATAGGAATTTATGGATTGCATTTGTGCAACCTCTGAGAAAACAGAACTGCTTGCATAACTGTTCCTATACTTGTGTAGTATTCCCTTAGGATTCCACTTTTTTGTGTATCCCTGCCTATATATATATGTACAACAAAGTATTATACTAATAGTACTCCTTTCCACAGGAATTAAGCACGATGGAACAATGTGTGATACTTGTCGCCAACAACCAATAATTGGTATTCGATGGAAATGTGCAGAATGCACAAATTATGATTTATGTACAGTGTGTTATCATGGGGATAAGCATCATCTGAGACATCGGTTTTATAGAATAACTACCCCAGGAAGTGAAAGGTAAGTTTTACATTCACACTTTAACAAACAAAAATGTCTGTATTATCGGTCAGGAATAGTCTCAGCACCACTTAAAATGCTGAAGGTGTTCAGTAAATTGAAATGCAAGTTGCTTTTTAAAAAAATGTTAATAATAATTAATTAATTTCTGAAAATGAGAGATTATATTGAAGAGATTATATTGAACAGTTTATTTTTTATCTGGCTTTTAAATATATATATAATTCAATATTACATTTTAGGGTATTACTGGAATCCCGTCGTAAATCAAAGAAAATCACTGCAAGGGGAATCTTCACAAGTGCCAGGGTAGTACGAGGAGTTGATTGGCAGTGGGAAGATCAGGATGGTGGCAATGGACGTAGGGGCAAAGTAAGAGTTCAGAGTATCTATGTTTATTCCTATGTCTTTGATGAATAATTTGGCTAGGTATCAACTACAGATGGTGGGTGAAAACAATGGTTCATATTTTTTTTGGTCCATCCTTGGAGGCTTCTAGATACAGATGAATTCCTGATATGTCTAGGAGATTTTCTCACTGATATGTCTATCAGTCCTGCCAAGGTCCTTGCATACCTCTGAAATGGGTATTGAAGTAGTTTGCTCTGATAAGCTATTCTGATTTGTAGAGAGCATGTAATAATTGGTTGGACTGGATGGCCCTAGTGGTCTCTTCCAACTCTATGATTCTATGATTCTATGATAATTTCTTGGTATACAGTGCGCCCGCGTTATACGCGGACGCACTATACGTGGCAGTCAGCATATGCTGAAAGCCACAAGGGAGCTGTGTGGGGCGCAAGGGGCAGCGTGTCCCATTTAGATGAATGGGGCATGCATCTGAGGCGCACGTGTGCCCCCGTGCCACCACTTCATGCACAAGCCCCATTACTTTCAATGGGGCTCAAGCATATGCGTTTTTTTACACGGTGGGGTCCGGAACGGATTCCCTGTGTAAAAAAAGGGCACACTGTACTGAGATGCTGATAGAAATGAAATTAGTGGTGGTTCACTGTAACTAACATCCAGTACCTGTTCCCGTCATGTTTAGGGCAAAACCAAAGATAGCTGTAGTCAGTGTTCCATTTGGTGCTGTTAATAATGGATATATTTCAGCTTGTGCAGCTTCTGGACATGGAGATACTACGTCATAGTTATTGGCCTTTCAAAAATATTCTTGATCCTTGCCTTTCATTGTTAATTCTTTGGGTGTTTTGACTACTTGAGTCATAGAGATACATATCTCAGAAAAGGTGTGGTGTCCTCATTTTGGGGTAAGATTGTGGAACACATAATAGCCTTGCAACTGAAGGTGGTACTGGATGTTACAGATTGCTTGTATCTATTGACTCTCAGAAACCTCAGCCAGCTTCTTGAGAAAATTGGGAGAGTTGAAACCCAAAACAACTAGAAGATGAAAGTTGAGAACCACTGCTTTGGGGGCTTAATGAGATACTCCTGAATTTTTCAGTGGGTTTTAGTACTATTGACTATGGCATATTTTAGGGATCGCCTGCCAAATTGGAACTTGGGACCACTTTATTTCCACTTCTTTCTGGAGTGTTGATAAGAGGTTCATGCTACAGGATGGATGCTCCACCTGTGGCCTTTAGCTTACAGTTTTTTGAAAAGAATTCAAAGATATAGCCGTGTTAGTCTGTAGAATCAGTATGTAGAGAAATCTTGTAGCACCTTTGAGACTAACTGAACGAAAGAAATTGGCAGCACATGCTTTTGTAGACTTCAGTCTACTTCTTCAGATGTATTTGGTAGAGTTACATCTGAGGAAGTAGACTGAAGTCTACAAAAGCTCATTCTACCAATTCCTTTCTTTCAGTTAGTCTCAAAGGTGCTACAGATCTCTCTGTGTACAGTTTACTGAAAAGTTCCATGTTGTCATCTACACTTGGAAACATCTGTATCAAGTTGCAGGGTGAGGCCACTGGATGTTTGACCTGAGGTATCCTCAACATACTGATAAGTTTACTTCACATTTCTATCTAATTATTCCAGGGAAGCAGTGGACAACCTGTATTGAAATAGATCAGAGCAAACAGGTTGAAGCCTAATCTAGATAAAATGGAAATACTGCTGGTGATGAATTTCTCTGATCTGGATGGACCAGAATTATAGCATTGGGACATTTTTGGGTCCAGGGCTAATCCCAGAAGGACATCATAGTGGGAGTCAATTAAGTCATTCTAGGAAGGGTGTTTCAGAACCCGGGTGCTGGCCACCAGTAATGCTGTCTCTGACGGGCAAAAACTCTTCAGAATTTTAGATAGTGAGAGATTTTTCCATTGTGTGCTACTTGATCCTTTTATCTAGAGATGCCAGGTTTTGTACCTGGGAACTGATACTTGCAAGCACATTCAGACCAATGGTCTGTCTACATAAATGAACATAAATGCAATAGCACCCTCTTGCATGTGTTCTCTAGTATTGAGAGCCAAACTGTCTCTGGTAATAGCCTATTAGTAGAATATAGCCATCATGACTATGAGACATTAATAGCTTTTGAAGAATTAGACTTCCATGTCCACTTTCATTGCAGAATGCTCTCTGACTGAGAGTGCAGTGGTGGAAGTATAACCAATGGTCACTCTAACTAAGTAGCCAGAAGGATTGAAAATTGTTGCTTTGTTGTGTAGTGGTTTGGCCTAACACTTCTGTGACTAAATCATTTGGTTATCATAAAGAAGACACCAAATCAAGCAAGACGGTTTTCAAAAAATTCTTGATTGTTGTTATTTCCTGCCTCAGTCTCTGAGGAGAGGCGGGTAAGAAATAAATACTCACTCTCCATTCAATTAGCTAATATACTAAAGAATAGTTGTAGATTATGGTCATCACAGTGGTCCTTATTATAAGCACTTCCATGTAAATATGGTTATGAATTAACAAGAACAACAACTCATAACCATACTTACACAGAAGTGTTTTTATATTGTTTGTATATCGTCTAATTGAAAAGAGAGTTTGGATGTTAATTTCCTGAGGCAGAACATGCTAATCATATTTGTTTGTAAGCAAGTTTTCTTGGAAACTTCCAGGTATGATTTAGTTGTAACATACCCTGTTGTAAAAATGAAACTGTTAACAACAGAAGTCCTCTTATCCATTCTAAAATGACAGCTAATCATTGGGACTAGAAGGAAGGCCTTTTGGTGGCTGTACCTTTTACATTCCTAACCCAGTGATAGCTGCTTTGCTGCTTGCTTAATCGTCTTTTAGGCCCCATGCAGACAGGTCAAAATAAAGCTGCTTCGGGTCACTTTGGAGGTATGCTGTTTAAATGATGCATGCGTACTAAGAGTATGGAAGCCACGCCAAAGCTATGATCCAGTCCTAAGGAATGGAGCGCAGCTTTGGCGCAGGTTCTGGACTCTTAGTATGCATGCATCATTTAAACAGCATACCTCCAAAGTGACCCGAAGCAGCTTTACTGTATTTTGGTCTGTCTGCATGGGGCCTTAGCCTTCCTTTTTGAGGGTGGATTCCTTAGGTTAAGGGTTTTAGTGCAATTTGAATTAGTTTTTAACTGATGTTTTGATTATTTTATTTTTCTGTTTTGTGTGTGTGTGTGTTTTGTTGCTTCTTTTGATTAATAGCCATGTTTTCTTGTGCATTTTATTTTGCTTTGTCATGGTAGCTACATTGAACTTTTTGAAAAGGTAGAATATAAATGCTGTAAATAAACAGTGAAGGTTAGTGTTCTTATCTGTAGACTGTGGATGAAGGTGATTTACTTTTTGGAAACAGACACATATCCTTCTTCATTTTGCTAGGTAACTGAAATCCAGGACTGGAGTGCATCTAGTCCACACAGTGCAGCATATGTTTTATGGGACAATGGAGCGAAAAACCTCTACAGAGTTGGCTTTGAGGGCATGGTAAGAAGTAAAGCTGTACAAAGAGTAAAACTGCTTCATGAAGGAAGAATAAAATGGCATGTGCTGTGCTATTATCTTCTTTTGTAATATCCTTCTGTCAGTTTGCATGCTATTAGGATCTTCATTGTTCATACAGCTGTAGGGATGGCTTATGCATATGCAGTAGTCTGGTCTCAGTTTAAACATACAGACAAAGTGGGCTTCTGTCTCAGTCTTAACCACAAGTACTTTTGTAAATAGGATGTTTATTTTTGAAAGCAAGATGGACAGAAATGGTTAGATGTGAAGATGGCTAAAAAGTTTTCAATTCCCAGTAATTGTAAATACTGTATGTTCATTATGGTAATTATTTATTTACATACTGTAAGGTAATCTAAGATTTTGCTGGCTGTATGGTGTGCTGGCGGTCTGAGGACTTTGATGAAGTTCCAGTAGACTTTTCATATTAATGTCTGCAAAATCACTACAGAATCTAAAGCAGAAGTGGGCCAAATAATATTTTTTCTTTTCTTAGAAGTATAATTATAGATCAGTTTGGAATATTTATCATTAGAATAAAATATTTAATAAGTTCACGATTCATTAAACAGTAGGAAGATTCCTGATACAGCAATATATGATTACTAGACAAGTGCACTTCTTGGCATTCGTTAAATTGTTATTCTTTTCTTTTGAAACTTGTATTGAATAGAAACCATTGTCTTTCGGTAAACAACCAGTATATTCTAATCAGCTCTCAAATTTCCCCATTTTCTACTTGGAAACAAAATAATCTGCTGATGTAAAAGTTCTTCATTGCTTTGCAAATTGTTTGCTTCTCTTTCTCACGTAACCAAATGCTTGGTTTCTTATAAAACATTTACATGTTCAGTATCAAAATTGAAGTTCTTCTGAAGTTTTGTTTGTATTCCTCTCATATTAGTGTTGTGTATACTTTTCTTCCACTAAATTGTAAAGGAAGCAGTTTTTATTTTCTAAAGAAGTTTATCTGAATACAGCGTGACTTAATTGACCTTTTAATCCTTTTTAAAAGATTTATGTTTTACATGTTCAGGCAAAGCTATGACTTTAAATATTGAGAAGCAATTCAGTCAGCTGCATTCAAGCACATACTTTTTCTAGATATTTGATTCATTTTGAAAAGACTGAATTAGGAAGAGGCAATAAAATAAAAAGAATTTCAGTTAATCTTCGTAAATATAATATCAGATGGATGCAAAACTTACATATGATAATATGGGAGTGCAAATGTACATATTTTCTGCCTCATAGCTGTATATTTAGGAATCTTCTGCTCTTGGAAGTTTCATTTTGAAGTATATTTATCTAACTCAGTGGACAACTTATTATTCTTTTCACCCTGCAATCTGCCAGCACCTCACATTTACTGCTCTGGACCTTTTTTCTCCAAGTAATAAAGAAACAGATCTTTGCTGAGGCCCTTGGTTGGCCTATACACCACCTGTCCCTTTGTTTGCTTCCTTAGTTCCAGATGATATGAATTAAAGGATTCTTCTCTTCCTATTAGCTTCACACTTTAGTGTAATGTGCAGTGAACAACTTTTGTCCAATGGGAATTACTTTAGAGATATCACCAGATGGCTGCTATTCGGGTTAGGAATAACAAGAACAACAGTCAGAGAAGGGAGGACATAGCAGAATTTGTTGCTAGGTGTATTTGCTAGAGTTACTTTTGAAATAAATAGCCTGTGTATCCTGTAAAGGCACAGTGAAAATATAGAATATTGTATTGTGGTGCTGCAGATTACTGTAAAAACAATGCAAAGTATTATTTGTAGATTATTTTAATTTATATGCAAAGAAAGTTTTATTTTGACTTTTTTACAAAACCATAACAGATACGTTAAACTTTAGGAGTATTTTGGGAAACAGTCCTTAATGTGGCATTGTAACTAGAGCAGCAGAGGATGATTACATATCTGAGTTGAATAAGGTCTTTTGTGAACTGAATGTGAATGGAGAGGGAATGTGGCACAAATATATCTGGGATTGGGAAAGAAATGTCTGTTTACAGACATCTCTATATAAACAGGTCCAGGAGTTTCCTTTGAACTGGTATTGCTTTTTTGACACTAGGGCATATATCCCAAACAACATTTAATAAAAAGGGCAGTGAAGAAGAAAGTGTTTTGTAGCTCAGGTCTGCAACTGGGATTGGGTTAGCCCAGTTGTAGTCCTTGAGCTACAAACACTTTCTTCTTCAAGAAAAATTAATTTTAGGAAAGGACCTTTTTATCAGTAGTGCCATCATTATAGGTGGAGTTCAGGGAAGGCACAGCAGGAACTAAATGAGGAAAACCATTCTTGATTTCAAGTCTGTGTCAAGAAAAATACCAACTATGCAAAGGTGTTTACATTTTAAATACTCTGTTCCTTAAATACCTTGATATATGCATTGTATGTATAAAGCTGTTCCACTAAGGCTTGCTTCTGAGTAGACAAGCATAGAATTCAATGTTGCTTAGCTTGCCTAAAAGCTTTTGCACTGAAATTTGAATAAACATGCTTAGAGTTGAGCTGGGCTCTGCAGGCTTAGTGAGAAAATTTTTAAGTGATAAGCATCTGTGCATGTGTATGAATATGCAAGTATGTGCACATATTGTAGTCCCTAGCATACCCTTAATACAGCCCTTTGGTTGAAGACATTTTTGCATCCTTGGCAGAGGGTAAAGCATAGTTCTTCGTGGTCTCTCTGAATCACACAAATGGGTTATTCTGTGCCTGTCCAGTTGGCTTCAGAACTTTCTGGAATCACTAGGGAAGACTTTTTGGCAGTAGCACCTCCCATCCCCTATATAATGCCCCAGTCTTCGTGCCCTTTCTCAATTCCTTTTGTCCAGCTTGAAGGAACTGCATTTTGTAGCAGCTAAAAGAAACTGCATTGGCTACCTTGCCTACTTTTCTTCTTTATAGTTTCTGTGCCTCACACAAATGAGTTTTATGCCTAAATAGTAGATCATCATAGATTACTGTTTGACAGAGCCACTGCAGTGCAAATACCAGTTTAGCAGCAGACAAATAATCTATATTGAGATAGTTAAGGCTAATATTTTCTGTTGTTTTTAGTCAGACCTTAAATGCGTCCAGGATGCAAAAGGAGGGTCCTTCTACCGTGATCACTGTCCAGTACTTGGTGAGTTAGAAGAAATATAAACTGAATTATTTGTATGGTTATTATATATACTTAGAAAGCTTACAAGCTTCAGTGTAGGAAAAATGGTGAGTAGAGAGACACATGATAGAGGTATATAAAAGTATGCATAATGTGAAAAAGAAGGCATTTCTCTAGAAGCTTGGGTCATCTAGTGAAGAGAAATGGTGGAGGTTTAAGGTATAAAAAGGTAATACTGTTTAATACAACACAGAGGTAAAGTATGAAATTCACTGCTACAGAATGGAATGATGGTTTCCAATTTGGATCATTTAAAAGGGGATTGGATAAATCCATGGAAGATGGAGCCATGACTGTCAAAATCACTATGCATCACTTCCCACATCAGAGGCATTATACATTTATATATCAGTTATTGGGGAGTATGAGATAGAAGGTACAGGTGCACTCAGGTCCTGTTGGCAGGCGTCCCTAGGCAATTAATTGGCTAGTTTTTAAACAGTTTGTACAATTAGATGGGACTTTTGTCCTATCCAGCATGTCTTTTCTTATGTTTATATGTTGCAAAATTTACTGAACTCTGAGAATTTCTCTGTATGGTTTGGAAGCCTTAAATTAAGATAATAATGTTCTGTTTAGAGTTTACCATAATTAACAGTTCACAGCCTGTTCAGCTTGTGTTAGATTTAAGTGAAATACTGTTATCTGAACTGCTTACTGACTGGACTTCTAGCATCTGCACTGATAAATAGCTATACTGCTTTATTGAATTCCCAACCTGTGCGTCAACATGAACAAGATAATGCTATTAGAACAGGAGGTCCTTTTTTTTTTGGTATGATGTTGAATTCATTATTCCTTTATTATTTGTGAAATTGTATTTGCATGATTAAAATTCCATCTTGTCCTTTTATTTTAACTTTAGGTGAACAAAATGGTAACAGGAATCCTGGTGGACTACAGATTGGTGATCTGGTAAACATTGATCTTGACTTAGAAATTGTTCAGTCTTTACAGCATGGTCATGGAGGGTGGACTGATGGAATGTTTGAAACCTTAACTACCACTGGCACAGTTTGTGGCATAGATGAAGATCATGACATTGTTGTGCAGTATCCAAGTGGCAATAGGTATGTTAATTTCATGTATTTCCTTAAGACAGTTTTTTATTAATGTTTGGTTAGTGTTCAGAAGTTCCACTTGACTATTTTTGCATCCCAAAATAAGAAAGGGGATACAGACATGTCTCCTACCAAACCTAATAAAATGGATCATAGTTCTTGCATTTTAAATTTTGATTAGAATACAAGGCACAGAAATTAAAGAAGTAACCTTTTGTTGTCTGTATTTTGTACCAATGTATTTCCTTTAGTCTAAGTAAAAGAGCTGGAAATTCTGTAGTGTTCTTAATGACATTGGGCTGTGTGCAGTAATGTCAATTTACTAGTGCAAACTGCCAGTACTTTTTCAAATCTTTGGGGCATCATTTTCTAGCCAATTTCTTCCATTATGAATTATCCATTAATTCCAATTCTCTGCTTCCTAGCTTTGTGGGGTTATGCATCCTTTAAATTGGAGTGAGTAAAATGTTGTGATTTAGGTATTTGGTGGCCTGCAGTTTGCTTCACTCCTGATTTATGTATTGATTGGTTTATATCACACCTTTCTCCCCATATAGGACCCACAGTAGCTTGCAATATCAGCCTAATTTATTATCCTATACACATAGACTTTACAATTAATTATACAGGCTTGGGCTGATGAGGCAGACTTTGCCCTATTATTGCTGTTACTACTCAGGAAGCAATGTGGGCTTTGTTTACTTGGATTTTCAGAAAACTTTTGACAATGTCTTGCTGATCTTCCTGTTCATAGACATATTAACACTCAGGAGACTCTTAAAGATTATTGAGATGAAATTTACTTCTGGGTTAGCCCTACTGGCTCTCTGCATGATTTGTCCTTCTCAGTCTGGCTGAAGGAGAAATCTACTATAGTGGGTTATTCCTTTTGCTTCCAGTTCCTTTTATTTTGTTTATGATTTACTCAGACGTTATGCTAATTGATCTGTGACTGTCTCAGTCTTTCCTAAATTTCAATTTGAAAATTGATGTGGCACATGAATCTTCTTAGATTTCTTGTAAAATTCACAGTGCTTTCCCTTTAGCTAATAGACATAACTATGAAAACATACTTGGATTTTTGCAAAACCAAGCAGTTGCATACTGGCAAACCTGTTACTAGTGCAGTTACATAGCTACTGTCCATTAAAATACTAAACTTCACTTTTCTTAATAATGTTGCAAGTAACTCATCTTTTGTAGGTGGACCTTTAACCCTGCTGTCCTCACCAAAGCCAATGTTGTCCGAAGTGGAGATGCTGCTCAAGGGGCTGAAGGTGGCACTTCACAGTTTCAAGTGGGTGATCTTGTCCAAGTTTGTTATGACTTAGAAAGAATCAAACTGCTTCAAAGAGGACATGGTGAATGGGCCGAAGCAATGCTTCCTGTAAGTATATACATATATGTCTGTTAATCTGAAATAAAAATACTAAAAATACTAAATTACAATACTGTAGATTGTGATATGAGTAAATTTACTTTTAAATTTTGTAGCTTAGATAATACTTTTTTGGGATGAGAAGTAGTGCAGAAAGGAAGTAATCTGAATTTGTATGATGCATAGGTACATAACTTGGTACATTTCTACTGTTC
The DNA here is from genome assembly GCF_019175285.1 of Sceloporus undulatus. Classification (NCBI taxonomy): domain Eukaryota; kingdom Metazoa; phylum Chordata; class Lepidosauria; order Squamata; family Phrynosomatidae; genus Sceloporus; species Sceloporus undulatus. The sequence goes on from NW_024802937.1 coordinate 4,024,411, forward strand.
TTGCTATAGAAACAAGGTGCTTTAATGTTGTAATTATGAACTACCCATAGAATATCTTCTACACATATTTATATTAATAAAGCTTCATTACTAAAACTCATCCTGTGTGTGAGCTCATGTCAGTGTTAGGATGCTTGTCTTATGATGATCTAGGTCAGTTATTCCTAAAGTGGGTGGTATGCTCCCACCTGGGAGCAGTGGAAAGATCCAAGAGGGTGGTGAAGGAAAGGGGGCTGATAGGAGGGCAGTGAGGAAAGGGGGCATTAAGGGAAGTGTTAGTCAAATTATTGGCACACAAGAAAGACAAGGGGAACCAGCGGCCCACTGCTGCATTCACACATGAGAGCAGAGGAAGAGGTGGAGCATTGGGTACTGCTGGGGTAGATGCTGCTAGATGCTGCACAGCGAGTAGACCTATGATCAAGAAATAGACATGGGGGGCAGTAGGGTTGTTGCACAAGAGGAAAGAAGGCAGTAACCCAGTTTGGGGACCACTGACCTAGAAGCTCCTAACAGAAAGTTTTGTTTTAATTTCCAAAGCTAATAAATTGATTCATCCCCCTAATATGCATTCAGAGAAGCTTGATGACCAAATGTTAGGCTTGATACTTCATCCCATCAGTACCTGAAAAATCATGAAAACATTTCAGGCCACTTGGTTTTGATACTTTGTTGCTTCTTTCTTAGTTAAATGAAATACTAGAGAAGGATCACGTTGATGATCTCACTCAAAAATAATTTGGCTGCACATAGGACATGGAAGGAAGTTCTCTTTCTGTAAATGCAAGACATAATTAGGTCATTTGGAGAAAATTTATTGTCTTCTGTTGGTGGGGTTTTGAAAGGCTTCGAAAATTAGAGTTGCACTTCATTGCTGTAGCTTTACACAGACATTCAGCAATCTTTTGTATTCAGTTTAGTAAATATGTGTCTGTTTTTAATACCAGTATGGTGTTCTATTAGTGTTTTTGATACCTGTATTACAGTCCGTCCTTCCCTTACGCAGGGAATCCGCGTAAATGAAAAAACATGGATGTTCAAGCCCCATTCAAATGAATGGGGCTTGTGCCTGCGGAGGTGCGTTGGCGGTGCGTGGAGTGCACACTGTGGGAGCATGCACCATTGTTTCCTTCCGGTGTTCATCTCCTTCACTTCCGGCGTGGCTTCCAGCATATGCTGGAAGCTGCATAAAACGCGCCTGCGTATAACACAGGCGCACTGTATAAATATTGATAAACATTGTTCAATTTCTGGTCTTCTCAAAAATCCCAGTGTCATTTAAACCAGAGAAATCCCACAGTAGGTGTTTTATTAGGGGAAATTGTCTAGTAATAGATTTCTGAAATTAGCAGAAAATAACCTGTCTTTCAAAACAAATTCTTAGTGGAAATGAATAGAACATTTACAGCAGAATTAGGCACCGTGCACCCTTTTAGCTTTTACCCTGCTCTCTATTGATGGTTCATGCTACAGTTTATACACAACTTGACTGAACTAGAGAGACAAAATATCCTCATAGTGCAAATAACTGTATTTGTTTAGTCTTTTTAAAAATTAATCATATGTGCTGGGGTCTGTCTTGTCTTCTATTTAGACTTTAGGGAAAGTTGGAAGGGTCCAGCAGATCTATTCAGACAGTGACTTAAAAGTAGAGGTTTGTGGAACTTCTTGGACATACAATCCAGCTGCTGTGTCAAAAGTAGCATCAGCAGGCTCTGCTATAAGCAATGCATCTGGTGGTAAGTTAGACTCTTACTCTCTATGTGATTTGGAATTTTTAAGATGTTTTTAAAGATAAATAATGTACAATAAAAGTACTTTGTGAAACTTCCAGAAACTGATCTTTAATAAATAATAATAATAATAATAATAACAACAATAATAGTAATAGTAATTTTAATTTTTTTTAAAAAAATTGTTTTTAGGATTAGTGAGAGTGTAGTTACATACTGCATATGTTCAGAAATTTATTGAAAGAGTAGTTGTGTATTGGATATTTCAGTTACTTATTGAAAAGTGGCACATTTTAATTGTGTTTTATTGTGTGTTACTGTAAGCTGCTTCAAAAGGGCAAAAAGATACAAGATACAGTACAATCCTGTAGGCATTTCTGTTACAGATATGGCTCAGTTAACAAAGTGGGGGGAACAGACCATCACAAAGAAGCAGCTTAAAGCCATCCCCGCCCAAGACATCTTGGGACTGTGGCAACTACATGCCGAGGTCCTGAGGGTGCCCTCCGCCAGGGGCCCAAATTGGAGTGGAAAAAATTGCTCCTTTTTGGCCATGGGCCTAGCTTCGGTTTGTCTTCCGTGTGTCTTGGGGACATGTGTCATCAAATTAACATGCCCCCAAGCCATGCAGAAGCCAGCGTTTTCAGCCTGTCTGTTCGGCCCCGAAGTAGATGTGTTCATAGTAGATGTATGCATTACAGTGGGCCCTTGGTATACGCGGGGGATCCCTTCCGCCCCGCCCCCCCCCGCATATACCAAAATCCGCGTATGCTCAAGTCCCATTTGTCCCCAATGGTGGGGACAAAAGTCCCTGGCCTCCCCTCCTCTCCTCCCTTCCCTCCCTCGCCTCCCTCCCTCCCTGCCTTCCTCCCTTCCCTCCCGCTTACTTACCTTTTGGTGCTGCTCAAATCTGCGGATGGCAAATCCGGCTGTACTTTTTCAACAGAAAATTTGGTAACAGAGAGGAATGACATGGAATGAATAGTGTAAGGTTTCTGCTATACAAAAAATATGAGCAATTCAACATGTTTAAGCAAACTTTTTATTCAGAACTAAACAATATACACACATGAAATGAAATAACCAGGTCAGATAAGCCTTGCCTGAATAAATAAATACATTTTGAACCTTCTGGAGACCATCTGAAGGCATCCTCCAAAATTTACCCAGGGATGACTTTTTTTTTCACCAGCCTCCATTTTCCTTATGGTTTCCATTTTGGTGGCCACCCGCTCGTTGCTCCACTGGATCGGGACTGAAACTGGTTGGAACCAAGAGGATATGACGGGCTTGGCCCATGGTATCCTGCGTATCTGCTCAGGCCTTCAGTCTTTCTCTGTTCTTCTCTCATCTTAACTTCCTGCTCCCTTGTCTTACCCCACCAGTTTCCTTCTTACTTGCCATTGTTCCCAACACATGGCTTTCCCTTCCCTTTGAAGTGGGTGTATATTATTTACATCACTTCTCACACCTCCTTTTGCCAAATTTGACCTTTTTGTATTGCTCACAAATTTCTATGCATCTTCATTTTATTCCATAATACTTGTGCCGTCTTACCACTAATTTGTGCTCTAATGTGAATTGTGACTTTTCTCATCTACATAAACTGCGAGATGGCAAAGTAGTGCACACAAAATCAATTCTGTTCTGAGAATTCTCTGCCATAACTCTTCTGTTTCTGCTGTAGGGAAGTATTGCTGCTTTTCAGGAGACATTATTTACAGGCAAATAGCAAATCACAATGAATCTTTAAACACATTTGAAATGTTGATTCCCCCCCCATCTAGTTTATTCAAGTTTATTCAGGTACAGTGATTCTGATAAAACTGTTTCATTTGATGATCACAGAGAGATTGTCACAGTTACTGAAGAAACTGTTTGAAACTCAAGAATCCGGGGATCTTAATGAAGAACTGGTTAAAGCAGCAGCAAATGGGGATGTAGCCAAAGTGGAAGACTTGCTTAAGAGACCAGATGTGGATGTGAGTACCTGATTTTCTAACTCCTGATGCAAAAGGAAATTGAGAGCTTCCAATCTATTACTCAGAATTTTTGGAAAAGCAGGACACATAATTGGTCAAATGTAAGGATGTTTCACAGTCTTTACAATTAGAACTGTGGCAGTGAATGAAAGGCAGTGATGTGCATTTTCTGCGGAAAGTAGCACTGGGAAATAATCTAGAAAATTTTCCAGTGCTCTCACTAATACTCTCTAATTTTGCATGTTTGATTTAAATGTTATATTCAAATATATTTAAATCTTTATGTGTAAATTTTTTGGTAATAAAATAAAGAGAATAGCATATTGTTTTTGTTGCTATATGCCTTCAAATCCTTTCCAACGTATGGCTACTCTAAGGCAAACCTATAATGGGGTTTTCTTGGCAGGTTTCTTCAGAGGGAGTTTGCCATTGCCATCCTCTGAGACTGAGAGAGTGTGACTTGCCCAAGGTCACCCAGTGGGTTTATAGGGCCAAGCCAGGATCTATTCAGACCTAATATTTCAGGTTATTCCAACATTTTAAAGGTAGCATTACATAGATATAGTGCTTTACTTTAGCATAGCCAGTTAATGAATAAGATATGGGCATTCGAGGAAAAAAATAATAGCACATTTGTTGTCAAAAATATTTGTATAATGTAATGGATTGCCTACATAATGCTAATCTTAATTGAATTTTCCCTCTAGAATATATGAGTACAGTTCTCAGCATGCATACATGTTTAAGCTTAATTGACTTGATTAACCATGTATTTCAGGTGAACGGGCAATGTGCAGGACACACAGCTATGCAAGCTGCTAGTCAGAATGGACATGTTGATATTTTGAAATTGCTTCTGAAACAGAACGTGGATGTAGAAGCAGAGGTATCTTAATATTTAATTCTTCAGTTTAATACTAGTAGAAGTACCTTACTGTGAACTCAGTAATGGTAAACACAGTCACTTAAAGCTTGTAAATAATTTAAAATTGCAGTTATTGCTCTTGGGTGAGGATCATTTTTACATCTTCATACATCTTTTTATTTTCATCTGTCACTTGTTTAATTAGAATATTGAGCAATTGTTTTAATCAGGTTCTCTGTTATTAGTCATCAGTGGCTTGATAAGGCATTCTTTTTACTTTATTTTAAATGTAAACTTACTTTAATGTCCTCCGATGTCAGAATAATAAACTGATGTGATGCAGCTTATTTTGAGGGTTAGCAACTATTAATTGTAATGTCAAACACATAAAGAGGGAGAAGGTATGTGATCCTGCTGGTTATACGATTCCTAAAAATATGATCTGCGAACTGGTCCCTGTGTTATAGTTTGAGCAGACTACAATGCACATGCATCATATGCGGGTGCGCTGTACATGGCTTTCAGCTTACGCTGAAAGCTGTACCACTGGAAAAACAATGGTGCGCATGCCTGAGGTTGGAGCATACGCGGTTTTTCCCTTACGCAGGGTCCCCCGGAATGGATCCCTTGCATAAGGCAAGGTCCCACTGTATTGTGTAGAATAGTAGTACATTTTAACAGTAAAACAACTGTTGCAACTGTGGTTTAGGTACCACAGAAAGGAAACACTGTTTACTGCAGATAAGAAGCAACTTAGGTAGGTGAACTTGGATGATCTCACCAGCATGAACAAGAGAATCTCTTGCGGGGAGTGGAGGGGGATGAAGGGTCTGTTTATCAGCTCTGGGTTTTTCCTTGTTGTTTTGCAGAGGAAAAAGTCAGTGTGGGAGAAACTTATCATTTGCTCCTCCAGCTAGAGAACCAAAACTGAGAAGGAAGGATAAGGGAGGGGGGAAGGGAGAAGGAGCCTCTTTGGCGGACTTTGCACCATAGCTGGCACTTTGAGACACTCCTTCAACAACAAATTATTAAAGAAATGGGACTCTGAATGGATTTCACTTGCAGAGGGGTCTGACTAACAAAGCAGCAGAGGAATGACATAAAACTCTGGGATTCCAAAGGATGGTGGCGACTCTTTGGTGTTTGCTCAAAGAGGGGAGGGGAGCAGTGATGACATTGATGTAGACACCCTTGACTTACCCATGGATCATATTAAAATCCATAATTTTGGTCTCAAATCATACCCTTGACTTATACATTAGGTCGACTTATACACAATTATATATGGTATTTTTGATATGTTCTCCATTTTCAATATCCACACATATACATATGTATAGAGAAATACAGTGGACCCTTGCCTTACATGGCGATCCGTTCCCCCCCCCCCCCGTAAGATGAATTATGTGTATGCTCGAGCCTCGATGAAAATAATGGGGCGTGGTGGCACATGCGCACCATGGGCACGTGCACCATTCCTAGGATTGTAATTGTGCTTAATACTATTGCACCAATTTGCTGATTGTGTGTGAAGTGTAAAAGTCAAAAGTTAGAACTATTGTTTAGGGCAAAAGTAAGATGCTTAATTCAACTGAATATTGATTTTTAGGACAAAGATGGAGACAGGGCTGTTCACCATGCAGCTTTTGGAGATGAAGGAGCTGTGATAGAGGTTTTGCACAGAGGCAGTGCAGATCTCAATGCTCGCAACAAACGCAGACAGACACCTCTTCATATTGCTGTTAATAAGGGTCATCTCCAAGTAGTAAAGACATTACTGGACTTTGGTTGCCATCCTAGCCTCCAGGTATTTCAAATTGTTGTTTGCTATTGATATTATTCTGAGCATGTAAAATTTTCCATTTTTTGGATTATAACTAATAATGGCCACTAACTGTGGTTCACAAAAGTAATTTTAACAAACCGAGGCTTTATTACAGAAAAATGTATGGAAGCATGGTATATTTTTGTATGTGCATAACAAAAATGTAAATAAGGTTATCCACTTAATTTACTATTTCTGTGATTGTATGTGCTTTTAGGTCACCTGCTGATTTATAGTGATCCCATTGTACACAACTAGGGTTTTGTTAGGCGAGTTCTCAAGGTGGTTTTGCCAGCCACCTCACATTTGCTATTTAATTTTGGTTTTAAATAACTTACCCTACTGTGTGCATTTATATGAAGGTGTAAGTATATGCAGTCATAACACAGATCTGTAGCAACAATTTGATGGGCTTGGCTTGATCTTGCTATTGTGGGTTCATTTACTTGTTTGTTAATATGTTTACGTTTATAGCACAGGTGGTCCATTCTTAGGGACCTTTCTATTCTTGCAGGCTGCTGTGGTAATGGAGCACATAGGTGCAACATTTGATATATACAGATTGACTACCCCTTATCTGAAATGCTTGGGAACAGAATTATTCTGTATTTATTTTTTATATTATTGTTATTGTTGTTATATTTTGGAATACCTGTATTTGTATATATGTAAGACACTATACACAACACAAGTAGCATAATATGTACTGTATTTGCAAGGCTGGAGAGAGGTGAGAGGCTGAAGAGAGATGGAAAATCTGTGAAATGACAGTAATTCAAGCACTGAGCCCAACGCAAATCCGTGCCTCCCGCCATTTCACAGATCTTTGCATCTCTCTCCAGCCTCACATCTTGTTCATAATAATAATAATAATAATAATAATAATAATAAAACTTATTTTTATCCTGCTTTTCTGTGACAAGACAATCAAAGCGGCTCACGACACATTAAAATATCCACATTCAACAGTATGTCCCAAATTCCTCCCTTAAAACAGGATTAAACATGTTACAATTAAAAATGGAGATTAAAATATCTATTAATAACACAATAAAAAAATATAACGAAGACAGAGTGGTGGGCTAATACATGATGTGAGGGCGATTATTCTGTGGCCGAACACTTTTATTCAGGAAAGGCCTGCTGAAAGAGATCCGTCTTGACAGCTTTTTAAAGCTTTTGTTCATTTGCTGTTTATGTTGTGAATGAGCCATGAGGCTGGAGAAAGAGTAAGGATCTGTAGACAAACGAGCAGGAGCCCTGCAGCCACCACCTTGAAGGTGGAAGCGGGTGACCTTTTTAGCAACTACTCTTTCAAGAAACTGTTTCTTGCAATTATTTTCCTCTTTATTTCCGATTGAAACAATTCTTACAGCTGTAGGACATACTCAGGAATGCTGTCTCTACTTATTTTGTCATTCATACTCTTAAAATGTAAAGTAGCCATAATCTAAAGTTTACATTCTGAAGAGGTATACTGTTACTAATGGTGCTGATGGTGTAGTTTACTAGAATTGTGTTTCACTAGTATTCCACATCAGCACCAAAAGGAATAATCCAAATAACAATCAGCCTACTCTTGTGTTCTTAGGCTTTTAAGTTAATTTGGCTCTCAAATATCTTGGAAATTGCCTCTTTTCCTACACTTCTAGTATGATCTCCTTCATATGGCCACAGCTGCAGTAGGTTTTCAGTATAAGATATCAAAATGTCACAGTGAGGTATTACAATTTTGCTCTCTTACTTTGGGAATGTTGTCATTTAGAAAGTTAATAATAGGATTTTCAAAATACCTTAAGTATCATTATTTAAATTTCTCAGAGATGGATACATAAATTCTAGTTACTTTAATCTAGGAATGAATGATTCTGCAGATTTTGCAGAGAAGATGGCACAGTGCTAACAGGGGACAGAGAAAAGGCAGAATTACTCAACACCTTCTTTGCTTCAGTCTTCTCAGAAAAGGCAAAGGGTGCTCAACGTGAGGATAAAGGAGCAGAGGACAGAAGAGGGGAATTTCAGCACAGAATAAGTAAAGAGATAGTAGAGGAATATTTGCTTAATCTAAATGAATATAAATCTCCAGGACCAGATGAACTACACCAGGGGTAGGCAACCTTTTTGAGCCGGGGGCCGGGTTACTGTCCCTCAGACAACTGGGGGGCTGAAGCCAAAAAATAAATAATTAAATAATTTTTTAAAAAAATTAAATATATAAATAAACCAGGACAAATGTAGGACAAAATGTTCAAATGGAAGACACTTTTTTAAAAAATATGGAGGACACGTGAAAAAAATTGCTGATTTTTTTAAAAAATGTTAATATAAATGCATGTTTCTGAGGCTTCTATAGACAATTGCCCCCCAAAGGCCCTGGCGAAATCGGCGGCAGGATCGGGCTGGGGCCGGTCCCAAGGCCTCGCCGGGCCGCATCCGGCCCGCGGGCCGCAGGTTGCCTACCCCTGAACTACACCCAAGGGTATTAAAAGAACTGGCAAATGTAATATCGGAGCCATTGGCAATAATCTTTGAGAACTCCTGGAGAACAGGAGAAGTCCCAGCAGACCGGAGGAGGGCAAACATTGTCCCCATCTTCAAAAAGGGAAAAAAAGAGGATCCCACCAATTATCGTCCAGTTTGTCTGACATCAATACCAGGAAAGATTCTAGAGCAGATAATTAAACAGAGAGTCTGTGAACATCTAGAAGGCAATTCCATAATCACAAAAAGTCAACATGGGTTTCAGAGAAACATGTCATGCCAGAAAGATCTAATCTCTTTTTTTTTATAAAATTACCAGCTTGGTAGATGAAGGAATGCTGTGGATATAGTATGTCTTGATTTCAGTAAGGCCTTTGACAAGGTTTCCCATGACATTCTTGCAAACAAACTTGTAAAATGTGGGCTAGACAAAGTAACTGTTACATGGATTTGTAATTGGTTGACTGGCAAAACCCAAAGGGTGCTCAACAATTGATTCTTTTCATCCTGGAGAGAAGTGACCAGTAGGGTCCCACAGGGTTCTGTCTTGGGCCCAGTGCTATTCAACAACTTTATCAGTGACTTGGATGACAGAACTGAGGACATACTTATCAAATTTTCAGATGACACTAAACTAGGAGGAGTAGCTAATACTCCAGAGGACAGGATCAAAATTCAAAATGACCTTAATAGATTAGAAAGCTGGGCCAAAGCTAACAAAATGAATTTCAACTCAGAGAAATGTAAGGTACTGCACTTAGGGCAGAAAAATGAAATGCAGATGGGTGAAACCTGGCTTAAAGAGACTACGTGTGAAAGGGATCTAGGAGTCCAAGTTGAACATGAGTTAACAGTGCAATGCGGCAGCTAACAAGGCCAATGTGATTTTAGGCTGCATCAATAAAAGTATAATGTCTAGATCAAGGGAAGTAATAGTGCCACTCTATTCTGCACTGGTCAGGCCCCACCTGGAATATTGTGTCCAGTTCTGGGTACCACAATTTAAAAAGGATGTTGAGGAACTGGAGCATGTCCAAAGGAGGGCAACTGAAATGGTGAAGGGTCTGGAAACCATGCCCTATGAGGAATGACTTAGGGAGCTGGGGATGTTTAGCCTGGAGAAGAGAAGGTTAACAGGTGATATGATAGCCCTGTTTAAATATTTGAAGGGATGTCATATTGAGGAGGGAGCCATCTTGTTTTCTGCTGCTCCAGAGAACAGGACCTGGAACAATGGATGCAAGCTACAGGAAAAGAGATTCCACCTCAACATTAGGAGGAACCTCCTGACAGTAAGGGCTGTTGGACAGTGAACACACTCCACCTTCCTTGGAGGTCTTTAAGCAGAGGCTGGATGGCCATCTGTTGGGGATGCTTTGATTGAGAGTTCCTGCATGGCAGGGGTTGGACTGGATGGCCCTAGTGGTCTCTTCCAACTGTATAATTCTATGAGATTTTACTTTTGAATTTTGGCATTTTCTTACCAAATATTAACTGAATGAAATTCATAAGCATCTGCACTAGGCAAATTCAATAGACTTTCAGAATGCTGTTCTCACATGGAAAGGACAATACACTGGTCCCCCGGGTTACGAAATACCCAGGTTACGAAATTTTCGGGATACGAAAAAATCCCATAGGGATTTATTGTTTCGGCTTACGAAGGTTTTTTCGGGTTACGAAAAAACCCCGGTGCTGTTTTAAATGGAGCCGCGGCGCAGCCGCGGCTTTTTCCCCATTAGCGCCTATGGGCTATTCGGCTTACGAAGTATCCCGGGTTACGAAAGCGGCGGCGGAACGAATTAATTTCGTAACCCGGGGTACCAGTGTATTGTGCTTGCCTGGTATGTAGTTTTAAAATTGAGACGCATGAGAAAAAACAGCTGGCAGCCCCAATTCAGCCAGAACATGGTTGAATACTGAGAGTCTATTGAGATTGCTTTGGTTTCTTTTCTTTTTTTTAATTAATTTTTATAATATTTCATAAACAAATGTCTTCTTACATTCTATTACATACTATTACATTTTAAAACATTATTTTGTATACCCCTCAGTGCTCCCCTTCCCTGGAGCCATTTCCATCCTTATATTCCATCCAAAATTTCAGTTCTTCTGGAGGTAACCTTCCATCTTCTTTTCTCAATGCTTTCTCGACAAATTCTTTCCAAATCCCTTCAAAGTCATTTCTTTTCCATAGTCCTTTTTTTACTTTCAATTTACATGTCAACTTATCATTAATAGCTAATTTCCAAACCTCTTTGTACCAATCCTCCACTTCTACATCTATTTTCG